>NC_137922.1:37527362-37557362 GCF_963457725.1 Sprattus sprattus | reverse complement strand
AACTAATAATGTAATGAAAATAACGAAAAGAATCTATCAACAAAAACGTGGGTCCAAATTAGCCCAAAAACGAAATATACAAAACAAAAAAAAAATGTACAGACCGGAATAGACTTAATGTGTATAATGCGATGCAGGTCTTATCTGGGTATAACCTCTGCTGAGACTGTCTTGGCCTGAACTGAGCAAACAAGGGTTACACATGGGTAAAATAACCCTGGTCCGACCCATGTCATTGGTGTGTACAGGGTTTTAAACAAACTCCCACAACATCCGATCCCTGGGAGCAGTTAGTCATCTGGCTGCTTTAGAGTCTTTGTTAGGGAGATGTTAGGGGAATGTTTAAAGCCATTTGTTTAAGTCTGGACATACAGGACAAGGATAATGGGCCTGGCCTTTGGAGAAACACTTCCAGGGGATGATGAAGGAAGGCTGGTGGAAGGGTTTGAGGGAAGGGAGCAGGAGATGGGAAGAGCTCCAAATGTAAATGTATGGGAAAGGGGTCAAAGAGGAGGCCATGATGAAGAGCTGTGATATAAAGGAAAGCTGCTTAATCAGCTTTTGGCAGAAAGTGCGCTCAAACACTGGGAGGGATACACTGAGAACTGGAGGCAAACTGGACACACACTTATATGCATATGACAACACACACAACACACACAAACACACACAAACCACATTCATGTATATAAACACACAAATACAGACACATGCTCACCATACACACACAACACACACACACACACACACACACACACACACACACACACACACACACACACGGATACAACATCTCCGGATATGAATACACTGTGAATGAACTCAAGCTCAAAAATTCCATTACAGGTCCTCTAAAATACACCCATATGCACACACACACACACACACACACACACACACACACACATCCTTACAAAAGCAACTCACCCAGATGCACACACACACACACACACACACACACACACACACACACACACACACACACATACATAAATTCTTACAAAAACAACTCACACAGATGCACACACACTCACACACACACAAACTCACTTAAAACCAAAAGTGCATGTTGGCAGAAGCTGCAGACAATCTGTTTTGAATTTGTGCATGGGGAATCGGAGGGGGGGAAATATCGCAAGTCATTTGATGGCAATGATTCCTCTTTGGTTGCATGAGAAATAGGATATGTGAGGACAAATGCTTCACCTTTACATCTCAACATGCTGTCAGACATACATACATATACACATACATACACATACACACACACACACACACACACACACACACACACACACACACACACACACACACACACACACACACACACACACACACACACACACACACACACACACACACACACACACACACACATATATACACACACATATATACACACATTCACATATTCATATATACTGTATATATACACATATATACACACATATTCACATACATACATACACATTCACATGGACACACTTCCTGATATTCTTTCTCTTTCTCTGTCAGTTCATCTTTGTATGCAATCTGCCAGTATAGAGTAAGATACTACTATTAAGGCAGCAAAGCATTCTGGGAAGAAATATGGCACACTAAAGTTATTTATTGCTCTCTTTCTGCTTGAGTCTCCCCATCCATCATTCTGTAGAAGATCTCTCACTCTGTCTCTCTCTTTCGTGCATGTGTGTCCTCCTCTCTGTCCTACAGTCTTCCTTTCGTCATCTCTCTCTCTGTCCCTCATATCTTTCTTCTTCTGCAGAAGGTCTCCTTCCCTGCCCCCCTCTCTCCCTCGCTCTCTCTCCTTTCTTAAGAGGGTCTCCAGAAGCCTCTCCCTCCAACAGGGACCCTGGAGCCTCATCTGCTGCCTTGTGCAAACAGCAGTCATCTGCTCTAACTGAAAACACACCACGCTGCCTGAATAATGCTGCACGTTAGCGAGTTGAGCACTAGTGTGTGTGTGTGTGTGAGTGTGAACTAACTGCTTTCTCCTCTTTCTGCTTTCAACCCTCAAGCTCTGAGCTCTGAACTTTTCCTGCTGATGCATCAGGGCCGATTTAAAAAAGAAAGTTAGATGTACCTATTAGGAGCTCAATAGACAGATAGCAGAATGACACAAACAGAGTCTCAAAACAAGCACACACTCAAATGCAGACACACACACCCACACTCAGACACAGAAATACGCACACACACACACACATACACACACACACACACACACACACACACTCACACACACACACACACACACACACACACACACATTCACACATACTCAATGTGTGACAGTGACACACACACACACACACACACACACACACATTCACACATACTCAATGTATGACAGTGACACACACGCTTTTCCACACAGAAACACACACACTGACAGTCGACTCGCTTATATGGACAGTTTGCCAGTATGTGTGCACAGGGTAGACCGATCTACGGTCTGTGCTGTGATCCCAACTACAACAGTGTCAATCACCAGTCAAACCTGAGGACAATGACTACCCAACTCCACCCCCACACCACTCCACTTACCCCAAACCCACGCCCACCCCCACCCCCACCCCCTCCATCACCCAACTTTCTTTTATCCTCAGCTCTCCGCCACATCTAAAGCACAAAGTCAGCAGAGTCTTGTTATGGCCTCAACGCTGTCGCCAAGTATCCTCTAGGGAGCCAGGCTCTGCGTCTCTGGTGAAGCAGCTCAAATAGCTGAGGACTCCAGGCCAGACCAGAGCCGGAGACAATCCAGGGGCTGCTGCAAGATGCTGCAGATATATTGGATCGCTGTGGTAATCTGTTGATTGTGACAAACTATAACTATATGTGTGCTTGTGTGTGTGTGTGTGTGTGTGTGTGTGTGGGTGTGCGTGTGCGTGTGTGCTTGTGTGTGTGTGTGTGTGTGTGCATATAGTTATGTAGTTTTACATAATTTAAGTTTTACAGATTGCATTTTTTTGCAAATCCCCTGCACTGCACTGGGCCACTGAGAGACAGAGAAATCTTTGAGAGGGCCTAATCAGTGATAAACCACACAACACAACGATGAAAAATACACATAGAATGACAGGAGAACAGCTAACATGTTACTGAAGGAGGGTATTTGTATGCCGACCATGTTGTGGTGCTGTCCTCCTGATAAACAGCTCCATTTTGGATCCACATTCATAGGTTTTCTACTGGCTAAGATGGATAAGATCATGTGAATTATACTCAGAGGGTTGTAGGTGAAATCGAATTAACCGTGAAACCTCTATAATGCCGGAGTCCATAGCAGTAGGCGGGACCAGGGGTGGCTCAACTGAGGGAATTCGATGTCAGAAAAGTGAGTGACCAGATCTCCAGGGCATCTGAGAGTGCATCTTAAAGCGCTTCTAGAATCTAATGCAAGTTCTGTTATCTGCCATGGGTCTTGTCTTGACAAGCACACACGCTATGTTTTTTTCTGGGCTTTGGTTGGAAGTGGTACATATTTGTCTGTGCAGTCATTTTGCTCATTGGAGACTGGTCAAACGCAATTTCAAACTTCTGTGCTAACCCTGTTACACAGATTTTTGACAATAAAGTACACTTGACTTGACTTGACTTGACAATTTTGATATAACACCACAACAAGCGCCAAAAAGCTGAAACAAATTATAATAACAATACGCCATTTTGTAATCCAAACCGTTTTAAAGCCCCATTATGTAACAATTATACTTCAGAATTAGGGTTAGGATAAGCAGTTTAACCTTAAAATAACAGCTTAAAAAAAATTGGGTCGGTACAATGACTTTTAATATGGAGAATCGCCTCCGTGCCATTGCGATACAAGGGTCCTTAGGCATATAACTGCTTTCTGTAGTTTTACCTGCCGATGCCCGCCGCCCTGACTTGTTGACTTTCTGCAGATCTAGTAAATAGCTTATTTGCCGTCTTGCTTTGTCTTGTATCACACTTGCTTGATATTTGACTGTGTAAGGACAGTCGTTGAGTAACTAGTTTGTCATAATGTCAAAGTCAGCACATTTCAAGATATTTCGTTAGTTTTAGCTGCTAGCATGCCGTTCGCGAATAGCTATTGATCCGTTGTGCTGCTTTAAAATGCAAACAATCCTCATTTTATCCTGCCAAATCCTGACTGAATAAATATTATTAACAATTACAGAGTGAAAACAGTTATTTAGTAACAACTGTTTCACCTTTACAGATGCAAACTGGCAGCCCAACTACTTCCTACAGTACACTCTTCTCGTCCGATTACACACTATGCTTCTCTAACGAGGCTTACACTACATCCTAATTTTTTACTAAAAACACAGCTGCCTCACTGTGTGTTGTTCTGTTTTTTTCTTTTGGGTCACAAAACACCATCTGTTGCTAAGATTCAGGCCGTTCACTGTTAGAACTGACAGGCTAAACACACACTGCCAATATGTCTGCAAGGTAGCAGCGTTTTCATCTGGATCCACCTGTCAGGTCCTATCATGCCTGCAGAGTATGTTTCTCATTTAGTAGCACAGGGTTTCTCATATTGAGTAAAAACAGCCACACATTATAAATCCCATATTACAGTGTAACTGCACTAAAACTATTCCATAAATTATCCTGCAGACAGAGATAAACTGCAGTAACAACACCCTGTCATTGGGTAATTACATAAAACCAGCATTAGGAGTATAAAAATAGGTGTGAGGTGACATTATCAACATTATATTATATTTTAGATTTATATATGTTTTACTATACTTAATGGCGTAACTGCAATGAAATGGCATGTAACAATACAATTCTGTTTTTCAGTAGTGTATAGCATGATCATTGGTGTTGGTAATATTTTGTGCACAGGCTATTTATATGGGATACAGAAGCACTTGCTAAAGGCTCCACTGCTAAATGCCAGATCGTCTTCCATGAAAAACATGTTCCTGATGTGGCAACGCTGTTTTCATGCTGGGAAGGTAACCTCGAGACAGAGGCTTTAACGGATCGGTTACCACAGAAGACAGGGTGTTAGAGCAGATTTGATTCACACGCTGCATACAGAAGAGGACCCCTACCCTCTCTTTTCTCTCTTTCTCTTTTTCTCTCTCTCTCTCTATCTATCCCACTCCTTTTTCAGCAGCTATCTCTTTCTCTCTCTCCCACTCTTTCTCTGCACCTCTCTCCTACTCATCTTTCTGCAGCTTTTCCTCTCTTTCTCTCTACCCCTGTCTTATTTTCTTCTGTCTGTTCCTGGGTCTCTAAGACATAGTCTGGACTTTCTCTTCTTTTAACTGCCGTTCCTTTTCCCCATTTTCAGTTCCTCAGTTCTTCAATTCCAATTTTCAGTTTGTCCTTCCTTGTACTGCCTCTTTGCGTGTGTGCACGTCTACTTCCTCTTTCTTTGACTTTATTGTAACAGATGACATAAACCCCATCTCTATTTGTGCTCTACCCACTCCTCCATCCCCCTATCTCTCTTCTACTTTCCTTCTCTCTCTCCCTCCCTTCTCCCATCCCCCTCTTTTCCTCTTTAACACTTCCCTGTCACTCCCTCTCCATCCCTCCTCTCTCTGCTGTCTCTCCCCCTCTCATTCTCCCTCCCCTTCCTCTCTCCCTCTTTTCATCTATCTATCCTTTCTAATCTCTCTCCCTCTCCCTCCCTGTATCCCTCAACCCCATCTCTACTAACCCCCACACGGGTCATGTTGTCGTCTACCCCTACCCCTCTCCCCTGCCATTCTCCTTCTTCTTCCATCCTCTCGTTCTTTTCATACCTCTTTCTTTATTTCTATATATCCCTCTCTCCTCCTTCCTCTCCCTCCCTCTCTCCTTCTCTCTCCACCTCTCCGCCCAAACACTACTCACCACCACGTGGGTCAAGTTGTCAGGCAGGGTGTCGATGGCCAGGCCTCCTCCACCTAGGTGCTCCACCCCGGCCCGGTTGGGGCTCCCCCTCCTCTCCCTGCGGCCCCTGGGTCCCTCCGGGGCCCCGTCTGACCGCAGCGGGCCCCCTCCATTCAGCGTCCCTGACCACCGAGGGAAGGGACAGGAAATGCAATTTAGAGACACAGAGAAATGTAATTTTAGCCAGGCATAGCAGTGGACGCAGACAGACATGACGGCTTTTCTGGCCGAGGCTGGTGGAGAATACACAAACACACACTCTGACACACATAGAGTCCAATAGAGATGGACATGACCAGAGAGGCTAAAAGCCCCCCCCCCCCCACACACACACAGACCGAAAAACAACTGTACACACGCACAAACACCCACACCCACCCATCCACTCACATGTACACACACACACACACACACACACACACATACATACACACACACACACACACACACACACACACACACACAGTCATGCAGAACTGCCCTTGTAGTGTCCTTTGGAACACTGTGTTACCACCACACAGTCTATTCCCTCATGCCATTCCACTGGAACGCCTCGCCCTGGCCTCGAGTCTAACATGGTTTGTGAGGGGAAGCAAGGCCAGCAGCGAGCCAAAGCTGACTCTCACATGATGGGTTTTCAGTCCGGGGTGGAGGACAGTGGAGAGAGGGGGGGGGGGGGTGAAGAGAGGCAGGAAAAGGAGAGAGGGAGAGAGAGAGAGAGAGAGAGAAAGATGGAGAGAGTGAAAGGGAAAGAGGAATGAAGAGGAATGGAGAGAGAGAGATTCTTCGTTCCACAGAAGAAGAACCATGAACCGCCAAAGGGAACGTCAGCCAGAGGGCACACGTTCCCCTATGGGAGAGGTACCAAGCCCGACAGAACGGACCAATCAGGAGGGCACGGATCACTAAGAAGCAGCTCTCTCTCACACACAGGCGTGGTGGCCGGGTGCGGGCGGGCGGGCGGGCGGGCGGGCGGGCGCATCAGCCCAGATGACCTGGGGAAGAGGGTGGAGGCCTGAGGGAGGACAATTTAAGAAACAAGCGGTCAAGTCTGACAGCTTCATGTGGGAGGAGGCCTGGAGTTCCAGTAGTTACAGACTTTTTAAAATGTCTGCCAGCTTTTTGTGTGAAAGACAGCTGAATGTGGCTCTTTCTAGCCAGCGCCTAGTTTACTATCCCAAACCTTGGCGACTCAGCTGCCTATGAACCATTAAGGGCTAAACTGGCCGAGCGACTGGTTTCAGCTTGTCATGGTTGGTGCTATTTGCTCTTTGGAGCTGACTGAACTTGTTAAAAGGACTCTGATTCTGCCAGTAACAACCCCTCTCAGCCAATCTTCCCACGTTGTGACACATAACTGTGTAATGGAACTGGCAAGCCGTGTTGTACTGGTGCTGTAAACTGAACTACTCTGTGGACGTAAGGGCATTGAATAGTATAACCCAGGGGTTTTCAACTGGTTTTGTCCCAGGGACCACCATTCTGACTAGAAAGTAATCCGCGGCCCACTGATGTGCCTGCGCGCGTGCGTGTGTGCGTTCGTTCGTGCATGTGTGGGGTGAGGGGAGACCTGTATCTGGGCATGGTGAAGTCCACACAGCCTGTCTATTCGTGGTGAAATGGTAGACAGCGACAGTCTCATACAATTCTCTTGCCCTGTACTTATTCTTCAAGTACGCAAAAAAAATGCTCTCACACAGGTAGTTTGAAAGTTTGCAAAATACACCTCATTGATTTTGCAGCAAGCTCTGGAAATTCGGTCTGGCAACTTATCCAGAACTTAAGTCATATGAAAATCACGCAACATCTGTTGCATGTACTCAATAAGCTTGGCATTCAAGAAAACGTAATGCGTCTCCATATGCCGCAATAGTTTCGACAGCTTCATAGCTTCAGTTGACAGTAATGTTGAACACACGAAACACAGTGGTACCCCCTCTCCTGCTCTGGCTATCTTCACTGTAAATCCGTATTTGATGTATTCCTCATTGTTTTTTCTTTTTCTTTGTTGACTTTGTTTCCCTGTATCCTGTGAAGGTGTACCTTTGTCGTGGCAGCCTGTCTCTCTCCTCACTAAACACCGATCCATTGGTGCTTCTGACCAGCTAACTCCAGTAGAACGAAATGTTAGCTAAAGACAGTAGATAACTTCAGTCGTTCACCAAAAGTTTTACTTTTTCGACTAAACTTCAAAAGTACTCGTAGGCTATGCTTAACTGCAGATGCTTGTCAACTTCGCACGCGAAACTGTACGCTATGAATTATCCGGTATGGTGACGTTACGAACGCAATGCATTAACATCAGCAAAGCACAGGCTACCATAGACTGGATAGGTGCAAGGCTACATTCTGTCAGCGTGAATCACCTTTATATTATTTTAGACATATTTTTCTTATTTCAGACATTTTCAATAGTAATCTGGAAATGTGTTGAAATATCAAAGCAAATATATATATATATATGTATATTCTTTTTTATCGCGGACCCCCATGCAATACCGCCACGGACCACCAGGGGGCCGCAGACCCCCGGTTGAAAACCCCTGGTATAACCAAAACATGGCCTTCACAATCGATGATGTCAGACACACAAGTCAATGTTTAGAATCAGGCCTGAGGATAAAGTAGACAACATAATGTATAATAATGGTGCAGCTTAGCTAGGAATTCCACAACAATTGTATATTTTATGATAAAAGCATGACATTTGGTACAGTTATGGCCAAAGGCATTCCAAAAAGATGTGGATATGGAACCAACATGAATTTTCAATATTGCACCCATGGCAGCCCTTTTTCAAAACGCCCGCCAGTGTTCTTATCAATTTCTTGCAATTTCATTTGAAAATAAAGAAAATTGATTGATTGAGTTGGAAATTGGTATTTTAAGCCTGAAATTGGTATGGGTTGACCAAAAGTTGCTACTTGATATATTCATATAATATTGTCTATTAGACCACTCGAGAACAGCCTCAATTCAAGATCATGGTTTTGGATCACAAGAGTAAAAAAACTATTTACAGTACAATTTACACTGAGAACCTCAAACTTGAATTGCACAATTGCAGAAGGTATACCTAGCCTGACGATGTCATACTCATAATTCTAGTCAGAATATGAGTTTGATACTGACCCATTGGGCTGTGATTATGGGGCGTGTTTCAACGAACCAGGAAAAAAAAATGCCAATTGGATACCTCAATTGGATACCTACAACCAATCAGAATGCCAATTGGATACCTCAATTGGATACCTACAACCAATCAGAGCAACATAGTATGACCATCTGATACATTAAAACTTTTACCGGATCCCGTAGGAAGGACGGCAAACACATATTTTCGATCGACTAATGCCTTGATCGCGTTTCTCTGCTCCTCTTTCAAAATGAATGCGCTGTCAATATCGGTGAGATATGCCTGCTCACGTACTTATAAGCAGCGAGGCTAGCTAGCTACTATGTGTTTCAATGGATTTTTTGTCTAAGCTTTAGCAATAACCTATCAATAATGGTCTAGAGCGCTTCAGTTAAGACCTACAATCCTCGGCAACATTCGTGTTGCACATACACAATGGTACGGCATAATCCGGCCGCTGATACTCTCTCCCCAACTGCACAGCAAAAATTTGGTGGGCGGGGTTCGGGCTGGTATCAAGACTAGGGCATACCACTTCCTCCCTTTGAAACTGCTGACAGACATTGTTTCCTATCCATGTGGAGAGCTGAAGAGCAGAACCATATTTTATGCTCGACCTCAGATGTGCCATTCTCTTCACAAGTTCCCTTTTGCGTGTGGGAATGCAGCATCAGTCCTATGTTTAAAGGAACTGTTGTCTCCTGTGAAGACCTTTGTCTGACAAAAGCTTCTGCGCCTGGCACCAGCAGCATCTGCATCAGCGTCTTTGTCATTCTCCTGCTCAAAGGCTTTGGCAAGAGCAGCACTAACATCTTCAAAGGACATCAGGTCATCTCTTCCCTTCTTGAATGATTGCATATCAGGGAATTCAGCAAGAATCCTCTCCCTCAGTCGTGAAGAGTTAATTCTGGTATCAACCTTTACTCCAAGCTGTTCCATTCATGACTTGTAGAGCTGGGCAAGTTCAGCTAGCTTAAAGATTGGTGCTGTCTCCTCATCTTGCCTGTTCTCTCTCTATGTAAAGGACCAGCTCAGCAAACACCAATGTGAGAGATGTGATGATGCTCATCTGCCTGGCCATTATTATCATGACCTTCGCATGAAGTTCGCCTTTCTGGCACTATTGTAGAGACCTACTTGGCACTTGATGGCCACCATGTCCTCAGCACTAAGTTGCCGCAGTAGTTCTGTGTCTTCAAGTCAGGTTGCAAAAGTGAGCACCCGTTATTGCAGCTTCACAAAGGCCATCATGACCAGCAGGTTGTCTGCAGAAGAAGCAGGTGTCTTGTCTCATTTCAGAGGTACTTTGCAGCTTAGTTGTATTTTACTTCAGCCTGCCTTTTTATGGTATTGGCTGCCTAATACCTTGGCCCTAATCCAATCTTTCAAGTGGGAGTGTTGAAGGGACCTGGTCAAGTTCATTGAAACTGAATCAAATGCTTTGCAAGTGAACTCTATACCCTTCCTTGTCTGTTAGCTTGGACACCTCAATGCCTCCGCCTTGTCTTCTTGGCATATAATACAGAGTTTCTTGGCTGTGCAAGAAGTTGATGGTCCTTGACAAAAAGCTAAAGTTTGAAGTTCTTTGACATTTTCCTCTGCAATTCTTAAAAATCTTAAAAAATGTATAATCAGACTAATCTACAAACTTTTTTGCAATTCAATTCTCATACCAATCTTGAAAAATGTATCATTCAAATTGCAGTTCCCTGGAACTAAGTATGGTAGATACATTTTACTAATTAGGTCCTCAACTTTAGAAAAATGGCTGCAATGGGCGCCATATTGAAAATTCATGATGGCTCCATATCCACATATTTTTTGAATGCCTTTGGCTATAACTTTACAAAATGTCATGCTTGTATCCCAAAATGAACAATTGTTATGGTTATCTGCACCACTATAATGTTTTCCTGAACCAGTTATCAAATCATCATTTTCAGTCAGGGACACATCACACTATATGGTACGTAATGGGGTTTAATCCATTTATTGATCATTTATCATTATTTGAGTGAGCTTATTTTTAACTTTTCAAAATCTTTTATTTTAACATATGTAGTAACCGTTGTAGACTATGCCTATCGCCGTCTTGGGACCAGCAACCTACATAATGGCTTCAATTCCCAAGCACTGATATAACTGTGTGACTTAATGTTATGCAAAGTTTGAGGAACTGCGCTGGACTCTCATAGGAGGGAGTAGGGCGCCAAAACAAGCAGTTGGAGGCTGGTTTAAAGACGGGTGTCAGATAAGGATTATCTAGTTTCCCATGGAAAAGAGAGGGGGAACCTGAGGGACCATACCGGACTCAGAGAATGGATCATATTGTTTCCAAAGTCTCTCCTCACCTTCTCAGATACTCTAATAACTGCTCCACACATGAGGCAGTATAGGGGTGAAGAGTTCAGTGTTTCTACCACAGGTGTCTGTGCAGCCATACACACACACACAGACACAGACAGACAGACAGACAGACAGACAGACAGACACACAGACAGACAGACAGACAGACAGACAGACAGACACACACACACACACACACACACACACACACACACACACACACACACACACACACACACACACACACACACACACACACACACACACACCCACTACGCATATACTTTCACACACACACTCACACATAATCCAGCATACACACATAATCCAGCACACACACACCATCCAGCTCGCACACACTGAAATCGCTGGCAGTTTGACCCATGTTTATCGAAGGAGTTCAAATCACATCCCAAAGCCCCAGTGTCCTGAGGCCATCTGTGCCAGTGCCAAGTCCTGCTCTGCAGCAATAGAAAAGGTATTTGTTAGGAGCCCCTCTCTAATGCTCAGAACTACACTCCCCTGTGCAGCCCCCTAGAAGCACCCTGAACTCGCTGTGCTTACAGAATGAACAGTCATTCTTCTGAACTATCAGAAACAGCTCTCTCTAATACTGCCTTGCTGGGTGCTCTGTAAACATGCTGGCCTAGCAGACGTTTGGAAGTTGCGTGCTGCTCACATAATATACAATTCCTGTAGCAGAAGGATTTTAGACACATCCTTTTGCTATTAGTCTGTGTAGTCAGTTTTTGATCTGTTAAGTGTGCTGACAAGTCCAGAATCGTATATAAATGAGGAGATTTTTCTGTTATTTAGATAATCAGTTGATATAAATGCACAGAGACGTGAAACACACACACACAGTTAAACACACAGTACACAAAGACGCCAAATGTGTCATTGTTCGATGTCTTTTTATTTGGCAGTAAGGAACGGCTTTTATTGCGGTGGTATGAGTCAGAGCCTTCTCATACTTTTGTCTGATTAATTGCGCTTAACTGTAATAGCTTTGGCCCTCACAAGTGTGATGGCGTGTTTTTCTAGTCTGTGAGAAAAACATTGAATCCCACGGGCCACTAGTGGTGTTGCTGAGAAGCAGGGCTGAACCGAGCAGCAACATAATTAAGTTGCACTTCTGAAACAATTAAAGATGGAGAAATAATGGTTTGACGACCGCTGTCTCGGTTCAACACATTCTCTGTGTTCAGCATTCTAATCAGCCAACTGAAGGCTCTTGCTGATCACAGTCACAGAGAAATCTTTCCAAACAAAAGCAGAAAGATTAAAAGGTGAAACTATAGCAAATCGTTCCAAACAAAACACTGCGGAAATAAACAGACTAATTGCTAACATTGAGCAGAACAAGAATGTAAATAAATGATGCGTTAGTTTCGTGTCAGTCGCGATTTTTGTATGAAAACATCATGTTTTGAATGTAGCATACCATGTGTGGGCTACCCTCTGTCCGCTGCTGCCTATTAAACACATATTTCTTTTTACGACCATTGCTTGAAATTCCTGTAGTAAGGGCCTTTCGAGTGCCATGTGTTCTCGCAGGCAACAGATAGGGCTAGAGGAAAACCGACGGCCTCCTTCGAGGTCCAAAATAACATCGGTTAGAGAAAAAAAGGATATGGGTTTTTCGCTCTACAACCACAGAAACCACCATGTCCTGTCAAAACATTTAGTGATTGCTGAGCATGTCATCAAATCTCAAGGATTTTGGCTCAGTTTAACTTATTTATTACCGTTATACATTTTTTACGAAGGCCATGGCAGAAATGTGTGCTGTGTGTCATGAAAGATCACTTGAAGTAGATGAGGGGTATAAACATATTCTATAATTAAACTATTCTCTCTGTTCAAAGGCTGTGGAAGAAAGAATGGCATTCACAATAAGCTTCCTCTGCACTCACAGACACACACAGACACAAATACCCACTGTGACAGGCCAAGCCTATCCTATCGCACCACGATTGTCACACACACACATACACACATAGAAGGCAGCTTTAAACACACACATGCAACGCATGTCAGTGTTGGCATGCACTTTTTCTCCTGCACACAGGTGTGATAAAAGATCAACTGGATCAATAGGAGAACTTCATGAATCATGAAATGGTTTTCCAGAAGACTTATGAAACACATACACGCACACACACACAGCATGCCATTTACTGAATGCATAATCCACACCCTCACTGGTGCTGTAAGCATACAAATGTGTGCTGAGAGTGTGTCTGCAAAGACTACAGGAAGAATTCAGGTAGGGGCAGAGACAATATTAATCATTCAAACAAATCCCTTTGATATTTTTAAGCCGTGGTTATTCACATTTTGCCTTAAGGCTGTTGTTCTGTCGAGTCGGATCTGGGTCATGGAAAGTAGTCTACCGGGTTCACTCTCTCCCTGTCTCTCTCTCTCTCTCTCTCTCTCTCTCTCTCTCTCTCTCTCTCTCTCTCTCTCTGTCTCTCCATCTTTCTCTCATTGAAACTCTCTGTCACTTTCCCTCCTCATCCCTCTCTTACTATCTGTCTCTCTTCTTCATCACTCAATCATCCCACCTCTCATTCCTCTTCCTTTACTTCCCTTTTCCCTGTTTTCATTCCTCAGCAGAAGAGTGTCATGCTCTGTATACGCCGAGACCTGCAGGTAGTCTTTTTTCATAAATCAACTCCAAAGGGCGCGAGGTCAAAGTTTGCCATGTTCTTTCTCCTCCGAGAAGCCAAAATAACTAAGGAGACGTAAGTCTTCCTGACAGATAACAGTACTGGGAGAGATCTGCCCCGAGATGAGAGAGAGATAGAGAGATAGAGAGAGAGAGAAATAGATGTAGTTTAAGATAAGGATGAGGAAGAGAAGAAAAGGTGAGAGGAAAAGGAAGCAAGAATGAAGAGAGAGTGTGTTGACAGTTCAGTATGTTTGAGTGTGTGAGTCGGTATAGGTGTGTGTGACTGTGTGCGTGCATTGTGTGAGCCTGCACAAATGGGTGTGTGTGAGTGTGTGTGAGAACAGAGATTGATAGACACTGAGAGAGATTGAGAGAGGGACAGAGAGAACAAGAACAAGAAAAAGAACAAAAGGAGAGTTTCACGAGGGAGAGAGCCCTATTAAAAAAGTCTTGTTTTTTATTTCGTCTGTTGCAAAAGCTCAGCTATTTCTGCTGTTCCAAAATCTGAGAGGATTAATTGGGCCATCGACCACGTTTAGGTTTGCTGAACAGAAGGCAGACAAAGAAACCGAGGGAGGCAGAGGAGGAACGAATGCAGGTGGCAAGGCAGGAACGGAGGATGAAGAGAGAGTGAGAGGAGGGAGCAAGAGGGAACAGAGAAGATAACAAAGAGGATGGGGTGAGGAGAGGAGGAGCAGAGAGACGACAAGACAAGACCTGAAATGAAGAGAAAAGTGCAAGAAAGAAATAGAAACGAGTGCAATCAAAGGAAGAGTGAGAGACTGCATCTGAGACACAAACAAGGTAGGATAGAGTGGAGAAGAGAGAGGCAGATAGAAGAGAGAGGCGAAAGAAAGATAGAAGGAGATAAAAATAGAAGAAAAAAAGCATAACGGAAGAGAAGTGGCGCGGGGCAAGGTCAAGGATGGCAGACATAACAGTCAATTTGCCACCTCAATGCAAAACAACCAATTAATAATCATAAGACAGACACCACCCCACTACCCTCCCCTCCTCCGGGATCCTCCTGACCAATCAGGGCACTTTTACTTAACAAACAGGCCTGAGGCCGAGGCCTGTGGTGTTGGCAAATAAACGCAGCAGGCATGAAATATAACTCTCGAAAAAACAGACGGCACAGGACGAGTGATCTGCTCGGCATAAATGCTGATCATCAACCTTTGGCGCAGTGCGTTTGCATCTCATTGCTTTGATTAATGGAGCGGGGTTATTTAAAGTGTGAAAACGCAAAAAAGGATACACACACACACAAACACCCAGACAAATACTTTCTAATACACACACAAACCACCAGACAGCCATAACAAACACACAAACAAACATATGAAATATATAACAGGGGATTTCACAGACCACACACACACACACACACACACACACACACACACACACACCCACATGCACACACAAAGACACAGACAGACAGACACACACACACACACACACTCACACACACAGACTGACATCCAATAGATAACAGAGGATCTCACACCACACACTTCTCCCACACACAACTCGAACCCTTCCAGAATCTAATAACTCCTCCACATTAGATGACAGTTAAACACAGAGGAGAGAGCACATGATGTTTAAACACACTGGAGAGAGGACATGATATTCAGACAGACTGACTGAACATTCTCATTATCATATCATTTGGCATTCCTTTCCCATAAGTCTCCCCTGTATGTTCCTCCGTCTGACTGTATCTCGATGCTGCTCTACAAAAAACCCAACAAAAGCCATACAGGATTGACAGGCCACACTGTAACACACTGACCGAGGAGGCACTTTCATCTTGGTGTCTTGTGTAGCCTCTAATGCAGAGACATGTTTTCTTTTTAAAGCTTTTAGAGAAAGAATGTTATTTTGTTCTCCTCCTCCTCCTTCTTCCTCCTCCTGCTCCTTCGGTGAGTTTCATATTACAGAAAGTGTTTTTTCTTTCCTCTCTTTTTTTTGGCCGACGAACAAAGCTGTTTTTGAAGGTTATAACAGTAGGGATTAAACATCTTGTCCTGCATGAAAAGAGATTCCTTTGTACCCACTAGTCTCACTGTGTTGGCTAAACTGGGCCGCTCACCCGCCACTTCTTCAAAAGTATCGTGCTACTCTGCCTTGAAAGAGCCATTCCTCTTTTAGGAGGAGAAGGAGCAGTCCAGAGGGAGCCAGGCATTATCTTGGCTAAGAAGTGTTTGTGGCTTCTCAGAGTTTCTTCAACAGGCCCAATATGGAGTGGGCAGAATTATTTTAGAAACCTAGAAGGACTGCTTTTCAAAATAGTTGACTCTAGAAAACATCTGGAGCAGATGCACGCATGATAAAATCAGATTCTGTGTCTGAATTTGTCTACATTTTTAAACTAGCTGTTAACTGTTAGCTGCTACCTGCTAGGTATTAGCTGCTACCTGCTAGCTGTGTAGCCCAACAGTGATGGATGTCTGGACTGACAGGAAAACTGACAACTGTCTTGACAGATGTCAGAGTGGGTTCTCTTGGGTCTTCTCACGTATGCCACATCAAAACCAGGGTGTGTGCAGGCATGCGTACCACACATAGAGAACACGATTCCAGACACAGTCAATCTTGGTGCTGCCACATATGAGAGTTGCAACAGCAACACACAAGAACACATGGAGCCAACTGCAGTGATGAGCAGGTCTTTGTGGAGAGAGGGAGGGAGAAGAAGAGGGAAGGATAAAATGAGATATAAAAAATATGGCCTCACTCCATCTAAAAGAGAAAAGAGAGCCTGGAGTGATAGAAAACAGATGAAGGGAGCAGGGCATGAAACGAGCGTCAGTAACAAGCGCTGATGACTCAAATAAATCTGCTCATGGGGTTGCAAACATTCTGCACCTCTTAGTTCAATACACACACACACAGACACACACACACACTCAGACACTCACACCCTCCCCTCAACATTATTTCCATTCTGCTTGACTCCGACGCTAATTTACTAACTAGGTAAATATGTGGCCTTCTAATTGTTTCCTTTGTTCGCAGTTAATTGGAAGCTGACGAGCGCTCGCGATATGGAGATGATGTCACATCGCGAGTACCGTGGCACACTGAGTGAGGGCGTGATTGGAAACATGTATGATGGCTAAGTCTTTGCTGGGAAGAAAAATCCTCAAGCAGGGTGGCCCTGAGGACCAGGTCTCTCGCTGGCCTATTTTACAAAGGAAACATCTAATGCCACATCCATGCCATCTAATTTCACATCCATGCCATAAAATGCCATATATACATCGCCACATCAGTGCCATATTATGCCACATCCATATATTTGGTCAAGCTCCTTTCCTGTAATGGTGCAGCCTAGCTGGAATAAAGGGACTGGTATAAAGTTCCTGGTGGGTCCTGACTTTGGAACAGATCTGGCTATCACATCCAAGCCATATCAATAGGTCATGTCATACCATATCAATGATACATCCATGTCAGGTCATACCACATTAATGCCCCATCCATGTCAGGTTATACCACATTAATGCCCCATCCATGTCAGATTTGGTCCAGGTCCTATTCTGTAATGGTGCACCCTAAGTTGTATCAGGGAAGAAGGCTGAAGTCAGTTGGTAGCTGCTGTCTGTGACATGGATCTAGCCGCTACATCCATGCAAGACCTGGACCATAACTGGGCCATAACTGGACCATAACTGAGATCCTCCTGAGCTAGCTGCCTCTGGCAAGTTCTCTCCACAGCAGGCCCTCATCTCTGTTAAGACAAGAGGCCACCCGTAAAATGCAGACAGAGGGGAAGTGGGGAGCCATTAAACACAGATGAGAATGTGCCGCTAGTCAGGATAGGATGGAACCAGCAGAGTCTGTCCCTCTCTTGGTCTCTTGCTCAGTTCATGCCTGCCTGTGCTTGGACATGCTCAGTTGGTTACTAGTTGCACATGATCAAGCTTTTCTGGTCTGCATATGAGTTTGCAGATGTTCAGTTGGCCCCTGTGTCTGCACATGCTCAGTCTGTTCCTGTGTCTGCACAGGCTCAATGGAACCCTGTGCTCAGTTTCATCCTGTATCTGCGCATGCGCAGGGAGTCTGCACATGCTCAGTTTGTTCCAGTGCTTGCACATGCTCAGTCTGCATTTGTACCTGCACATGCTCAGTTTGTTCCTGTGACATTCTCAGTTTGTTCCAGTGCTTGCACATGCTCAGTCTGCATTTGTACCTGCACACGCTCAGTTTGTTCCTGTGCCTGCACATGCTCAGTTTGTTCCTGTGGCTGCACACACTCAGTCTGTCACCACATGCTCAGTAAGTAATCCACTGTGTCCGCAAACCCTCAGTCCGCCCCAGTTTCTGCCCAGTGTGTTTCTCCCTCTTCCCACAAATATTTATTGTGTTTCTGGGCTCATTTACACACTGTCCCTCTCTGGGGTAAGCAAACCCTAAAATGCAGCTTGAAGGTGAATTTACAATGAAGCCAATTCTGTCCCTAAAAGCCCTGCCCAGGAAAAAACTAAAGCTGACTGACCTCAATAACATATGCGGTACAACGTGCGTCATCTTCAGAGAGAGAGAGACTGAGACAGGGAAAGAGTGGAAAAAAAACAGATAGGCAGATAAAAATATAAAAAGAGGATAAATAGATAGAGAAAAGATGGTGACAGAGAGATTGAGACAGATTGAGACAAACAGAAATAATTAGACAATGAGAGAACTGGGGCCGACAGAGAACGAGACCGAAAGAGAGGGAGAAAAAGAGAGACATTATGTGCCCATCATGCTTACATGAACACGGCCACACAGACAGGAGAAACAAACCATTCAATGCTCTAATGGAAGTGAGCGCACATGTGGAGGACTGTTGAATGTTCCTGTGTAGAAAAAAACAAGCACAGGACACCAGCTGCCTTTCAGCATTAAAAGCACAGTCTGACCTTTACACTCATGTATCAATGCCGGTGTGAAGGCTCTTGCTAATGGTAGTCATGCTGGGGACTGTGTGTGTGTGTGTGTGTGTGTGTGTGTGTGTGTGTGTGTGTGTGTGTGTGTGTGTGTGTGTGTGTGTGTGTGTGTGTGTGTGTGTGTGTGTGTGTGTGTGTGTGTGTGTGGTGTGTGTGTGTGTGTGTGTGTGTGTTTGGGTGTGCGTGTGTGTGTGTTTGTGTGTGTGTGTGTGTGTGTGTGTGTGTGTGTGTGTGTGTGTGTGTGTGTGTGAATTTGTACTTGTGTGTGTTTTTATATGTGCATCTCTTATGTGCGTATGCATGCGTGTATGAGTGCCCACAAATGTGTAATAAGAGTCAGGTGATGTATGTTTGTGTGTGATGGTTAATGTGTGTCTGACGGAAGCTCTGCAGGAACAGTGGGATTATAAACTTTCATGCAGGCTGTATGTGTTTGTGCATTTGTGTGTATGTTTGTGGGGGGATATGAAGACTGTTTGAGGTGTGTGTGTGTCTGTGTGAGGGAGAGAGAGACTCATTAGCCTCATTCTACTATCGGGCCGATAGCCCCGCAGTATTGCCCTAAAACCCACCTATGGGCTACCTTTGTGTTAATGTCAGAAGCAAGTTGGAAGTTCAAGTTGAGATATCATGTGATAAAGTCTGGATGCCAGGCACAGACAACCTACTACAGAATAAGTTAAGGAAAGCTGTCCCTGTTTGGAACAGGGGGCAAGCTCACTTTATTGTTAATTCCTCACCATAAATTGTAATTGGTAGTGCCCTGGTAGTTGTGCAAATAAAAATGTCTCCACTATTATGTTTCTATTAAAAATGTAAAACGTCAACGTAAATTTATTCATAACATGGTTGGGACAGCAGTGACATGTGTGGGTTAACATATACATTAGTGTTAATGATCCATCCAATCTCAATTTGATGGTGATTACACATCATTATATATTGTATTCTTTGGGCCAGCTGTGTTTTGTATTGTATACTTTGTATACCGTAAAACACTCAAATTGTGGCCAGGGTCTTTTATTTACTTTGGCTGCATAGCGCAGAGGCCTTTATTTGGGGCAGGCTTGTATTAGGGGCAGGCCTTTATTACTTACTTATTATATATCTGTTGATTTGAATGGGGCACCCCAACGTTCGCAGGTCTGTTATTTCTTGATATTCACCACTGCGAATAGTTAATAACCGCTGTCATTGGCAACAGGTTTTGTGCTTCACAATCATGCACACACTCACACATCTTTCATATCATTCCGCAATTAGTCTGTAGTTAACGTAGCGGAAATTCATTGTAACTTGAAGTCAGCAAGTAATGGGTTGCTACGCAACACCTTAAACTTAAAGTTTTATTAGCCTGAAGAACAATTTTTTCTTAGCAGATTTCTTAGCGTGATGTCCGCTTTTTCTTAGCGGAAATCACGAAACGGCAACAAAAGCATTAACAAGAGATATTTTGGGGGAATGTATTCTATCGTTTAGGCAAGTAACTGTATAATAACAACTTTGCCTAGTAGGCTGAAACATTTCTATTTTATTGCAGCCCATGAAACAGCCCATGAAATTAGCCAAAAACATTATACATGAGGAGAACATGTATTTATGAAATGCATTCAATTGAATTGTGATGTCTGCTTTGTGCTGATGGACTGATGCTGGTAGGCTACAGTAAAATATGCTACCGGTACCTTATTTTACCTTTTTTTGTCTGTATCAACCACGTCCCCGGCTACTGTCTGAAGCCCAGCCTCTAATTGATTCAGATCTTTATTTGAGGATTTATGGTAAATATATTGAGATTTGATCCGCCAGTGTGGATCATGACGTGCACCGTGTCAATAGCATGTCTGCATCATGTAGACACAGCCAGGACAGGCTCACTTTCTTTTAAGTTGTGATAGACTTGGGTTGTAATTCATTTATATCCAGTTGTATTACAATCATGTTGGCTGCTCAGTCTCCCCTACTTGATCAAGCTACCATTGCACATTTGTATCAAATATTACAGTAAACAAAGACCAAATTTGGTGTGGTGACAAGCTTCAACAATTCTCCATTTTTTAAGGTTACTTTGTAGCGTGTAGGTTACTTGATAATGACTTCCTTCCACGTTGACACCGCCTTAAGCACCAGTACGCCCTGCTAGGCCCAAGGCTAATCAGCGGGCCTAAAGCCCCTGGCCATAAGCCCTGAGGAAGCCCAGAGAAGCACGATCAAGCCCCAATGTGATGTGACAGTGGAGACGCAACTGGCCTTGGCTTGATTTGTCCCGATAGGGGAAACAGAGCTTTTCTGTTGGAGAGGTGTATACATGTGTGGTTAAGGAGACGAGGAAGGAGTGTTTGAGCGTAGGCAGATCTGGAGTAGATCTCTGTAAGGTGTACAGAGGAAAGGCTCCAGAGGACAAGTGTGTCTAAATGAAACAGGAAGGGGAAAGCTGTGTGTGAGTGTGTGTGAAAAAAACATAAAGATAGAGTGTGAACAGGATAACAGACCTGTAAGAGGGAGATAAGGAGTGTTTTGAAGTGTGCAAGAGAGCTGTGTGTGTGTGTGTCGGTGTGTGTGTGTTTGTGTAAAGTTCAGGGGAACAGAGTGACAGCTGGACAGAGTGTGCAAGTTTGTGTGAATTTGTGAGAGTGTGTGTGTATGAGTATGTGTATGTGTGAAGAAGTGTGTTTCAGATGCAGATGAGCAGAGTGACAGCTGGGTGTGTCAGGTGTGAGGAGCGGTGTGTGTGTGTGTGTGTGTGTGTGTGTGTGTGTGTGTTTGGGGTGCAGGGGAGCTGAGTGACAGCTGGATATGTCTCAGGTGAGGGTAGTGTGTGTGTGTGTGTGTGTGTGTGTGTGTGTGTGTGTGTGTGTGTGTGTGTGTGTGTGTGTGTGTGTGTGTGTGTGTGTGTGTGAATCTGAGAATCATTGGCAGACCCAGCAGTGGGTAGGGGAGAACAGTGTACTCTGAGGAGGAGGAGAAGGAGGAGGAGAGGAGAGATAGAGAGAGGCGATAGAAGTGGAGAGGAGAGAGGGGGGGGAGGAGAGAGAGGGGGGAGGGAGGGATGGATGGAAGAGAGAGGCCAGTGAAAGTAGAACAGCACTGGGCTGAGGGAGAAGAACCAGGCCTTCTAAAAATACAGCATCTCCGAGGAGGATAAAAATACACACACACACACACACACACACACACAGAGGGACAGAGAGAGAAAGAGAGAGGAAATGGGTGTGTGTGCCACTAAATAGTTGGCGCAGAGGAGGGGACGCTATGCAACAAGCTCACACCTATATAATCTTCCGCTAACAGACATGTGTGAACAAAGGATAGCACTGACATGAAATCCAGAAACACACAAACACGCACACACATAATTGTGTACACACACGCACACACACACACGCACACACACACTTGTGCGCTCCCAAACACACACACACACACACTTCTCCACCCTGTTGTTTATGATCCTCTCCTCCTTATTTCAGCCTTTGTTTAGCCCCTGACACTGCAACAGATTCAGACTGTCTGAGAACAGGGTCAGAGTCTGCTCCTGCATTAGATGGCATCTCATCTCCACCTCCATCTCATCTCCATCTCCACCCCATCACCTGCCTCAGTCTGTGCAGCCCCTCCCCACTCATAGCAGGCCCAGACAGTTCAGTTTATGCTTTTAACACACACTTCCTTTCACAGCTGTGCAGCACTGATATACATTAACAGGATGTGGATGTGTGCACTCATTTGTATTCCTCCCACACTGCTGTTCTGTGTTCTCCCCACACCTCTCCATCTCTTTTAAGCACGTGTAAAAGGTTCTGTTATGTCAGGTGCACAACGCTGTGTTTCTTCCTCTCTTCGTTTGCCTCTCTCTTCCTCTTCCTCTTTCTCTTTCTTTCACTTCTCCTCTCCCTGCGCCTCCTTCTTCCTCTGTCTCCAATCTGACTACTCCTCAAATGTTTGCTTTCCTCATCTCATTATCCTCTTCCTCTCTATATCATCACACCCTACCTGTACCCAGCCACCCCGCCCCCCCGCCCCCCTTTCATCCTCACAGCCTTGACCTTCATCCACCGCTTCGCTTCTGACCTCGTTACCTTTAAAGGGCTGATTTTGACTGGAGTGAGGATGGGGTGAGGGGGGGGGGGGGGGGGGGGGGGGGGGGGGGGGGGATGAGTGCACCAGTCTGAACACACCATCTCAACCCCCCCCCCCCCCCCCCCCCCCTCCCAATAATGAAACATATTCCATGATCATCGTAGACAGTACCTCCCTCCCCCCCAGGGTGATTCACCCAGCATAACCACTGGCTCCCATCCCCTCCACCCCTGGGTTAAGATGGCAACAAATCAACTCTTCTCAGCACCTCCCTCAATCCGACCAGCCCCCACACACACGTTCATACACTCCTTAAGAAGAACGTCCCCCCAATAAACACACACACACACACCACACACACACACACACACACACACACACAATTACAGTCCTCCAACAGACATACATACACACATTCACTCATCAACTCGAACAACCTTCCTCAACACACACATGCATGTGCACGCACACACACACACACACACACACACACACACACAAACATTCACAAACTCCTCAAGAAGAGCAATCTCCCCCAACAGACACACACACATTAACACACTCAAGAAACATTCACAAACTCCTCAAGAAGAGCAATCTCCCTCCACTTAAACACACAGCTGCTCTCCATCCCACTGCTCTAGTTCTCTCTTCTGCTTCAACTTCTTCCATTCCTCACCTCCCCTCATCCTCTTCTTTCTTCTCCTCACCTCCCCTTTCCTCTCCTCTCTTTTCCTCCCCTTTACTCTCCTCTCCGTTTCTCACCACTCTTTTTTCTACTCTTTCTTTCCTCCTCTCCTCTCCCTGCATAGCTCTCTTCTCTCTTCTGCTATCCTCTCCTCTTCTCCCCTCCTCTCTTTGTCTTCTTTCCTCCTCTTCTCCTCTCTCAGATCGAATCCTACCCTGTGTGCTCCCCTGCTTTCTTAGTTCCTTATGCATTCTCCTAATATCTCCTCCCTCTCCTCTTTTCTCCTCTGCTCTCATTCCCTCCCCTTTCCTCTCAATTCACCTCTCTGCTTGTTAAATCACACAACAGACAATCAACTGATCTGAAATCAGACAGCTAGTTTGTCTTCAGGTGGTTTTACCTTTACCAAGGCGGCAGACGTGACTGATGCACAAGCAGCAGCATGGAATGATGGTATAGAAGAAATCTGTGTGTGCCCTGATCTTATTCAAGAGCACTCTGTTCATCTGTCACTCTCTTTCTCTCTCTCTCTTTCGCTCACTCTCTCTCTCACACACACACACACACACACACACACAAATGCAAACGCTTAAATGGATTCATACATATACACACACCCACACACACCCAAGTGCACACACACACACACACAAACATGTGCACACACACACGTGCACAAACACACACACACACATACACACACATAGATATGCCAGTCACGCTTGCCTGGTAAACCTCTCCTGACTGAATTGCTCCCATTTGTGCCATGTTATGTTGAAAGCATGAAATCACATTTCAAAAGATGAAAATGACATGCTTCTTCAAAGCCCAGCTGGAAGAACTGTCCTGTTTCTGTAGCTGTCCCAGGTATTCAATAATGTCTATCAGCTGTGCATCCTTATCTCTCTCCCTCTGTGTGTGTGTGTGTGTGTGTTTGTGAGTGACTCATTAAGCAGTGTGTGTGTGTGTGTGTGTTCGTGTGTATACGTAACTGAGTTGTTTTTGCTTAGTGTGGCAATGTGAGTGTATCTGATTTGATGTTTCTTAGAGCAACATGTTGCTCACTCCATCTCTCTCTCTACCCTTTCCGTGTGTGTGTGTGTGTGTGTGTGTGTGTGTGTTTGTGTCTTACCTGTTTGCTCCTGAGCCCACACTCTGGCCAGCTCCGCCTGGGAGAGACAGATCAACAGCACGGCACACAGACCCATGTCCACTCTGCTGTCTCTGTGTGTGGTTGTGTGTGTGTGTGTGTCTCTGCGCTCTTTCCTGCTCCCTTTCTCTCACTCCGGCTCTCTCCTCACTTACTCCCTCCTTCCTTCTCTCACTCTCCGCACGCCTTCTCTCTCACTCCCTCTTCTCCCTTGCCCCGCGTCACTTCTCACCTCCGTATGAAGAACGGATTGTGCGCAGCCTTTTTTCCTTCTTCTCTCCTCTCTTGTTTTAGACCTCCCTCTCTTTTCTTGTCTTCCCTCTCTCTCTCTCTCTCTCTCTCTCTCTCTCTCTCTATCTTTGTCTGTCCCTAACCTCTTCTCTTCTTTCCTTGTCTCCTTTTTTCCCCTCTTTTTTTTGAAGAACTTCAGGAAAAGGTCTCCAACTCTTCCAACTCTCTCCTCCCTCCTCTTTTTTTCTTGTCTTTGTTTTTTGGTCTTCACTCCAAATGCTGGGATGTTGTCGTCATGGCAATACCCAGTTGACTGACAGCAGACAAGGCATCTCACTGAAGTAGAAAGTCTTCTGTTCCCTCCATGTCTTCTTTTATCTATTCCGTATTTATTCTTTTCTTTTCTTTATCTTTTTTCTCTTCCCTGTCTCTTTCTCTCTTTCTCTCTCCCCTTCGCTGGGCCGTCTCTGGTGAAGTGCTCCGGATTCGCAAGCAAGGCTACGACTACCCCACATAAAAATATATATATATATATATATATATATTTCTGCTTTTCTCCTTCCCTTCAAAACAAAGAGTGGTGCAATTGAGGAATGTGTTGCCCCCTAGTGGAGAACTCTTGAAATATTACATGTGTACATTGTTTTGAAATCTCACCACTCACAACCAACCCACCAATAAAATAATAAAAATAACAAATCAAAACGGCTCCAGAATTAACCCTAACTGCTACACAAACAAACCCCCCACACACTCTCACACACACACTCTTGATGCAGATGATAAAGTTACATCAGGATGTAAACTAAGGAGCCCAGCAGCTTTACAGTGCTACTGAGTGACACACACACACACACACACACACACACACACACACACACACACACACACACACACACACACACACACACACACACACACAGCCACACACACACACACACACACACACACACACACACACACTCATGTTTCTTTATACTTCCAATCTATACTGAAAACCAGATGGCATACTAAAAATGCGGAGAGTATGACCCCAAGTTTGACAGCCACACTCTTATTACTCATGCCGATTTCCCACACGGCTCCAGAACAAGGCAGGCGCACAATGCAAGAACACCCGCATTCGCCAACACCAATATTTGCAGACTCCTATACACTGAGACAGCTGATCACCATAGCGACAGGTGAAGAGAGAGACGTGGAATGAGAGAGAGAGAGAGGGAGAGAGGGAGAGAGAAATAGGGCAACTGTGCAGTAACGTTGCAGTTGGCGAGCGCAGAGGTTGAAGTGGAACAAGTCTAGAGGAATCCTGCACAGCTGCTGAGAGTGGTAACACGCCAGCACTCCAACAGAGACACACACAAACACACACACACACACACACACACACACACACACACACACACACACACACACACACACACACACACACACACACAGGCCAGGGAGACTGGAGCTGTGACATGAACACACACACACACATACACACACACACACACACACACTCTCACACACACACACACACACACACACACACAATCATGCACACACTCACATATGTGCATCAACACACGCAGGCACACTCACATAAACACACACATGTACACACACACACAATAAGAAGCACATAGACATATGTGCAAATACAACACACAGGCCAAAAGAAACACACAAATTAACAAACGTGTGCATACACAAACACACAAATGACCCACATATATGCATATATATAGCTGACTATAGCTGTCTGTATATCTGTGTGTAAACGTGTGTTTGTGCGTCTGCATTTTTCTGGTGCGCATGTGTATTTGTGTCTATGTGTGTGCACATGTATTTGCGTGTGTGTGTGTCTGTGTTTGTGCATGGCATCAAAACCCACTGCATTCCTTATACCCGGGAGAGGCACCACTGTCATTACCATTTTGATTGACACAGCCTCTCAGACATGCTTTGATCATGTGTGTGTGTGTGCGTGCGTGTGTGTATGTTAATATGCGTGTGTATGTAAATATGCGTGTGGATATGTGTATTTATTGACCCATGAATATGTTTGTGTGCAGGATATGTGTACCTCATTAGAGTTCCTCGCCCACCACCCATTAAGAAATTTGGCTACCAACAATGCATCACAGCAATTGCAATTGGACTGCACAGAGAGGCCATACTGTGGCACTACGGAGAGGCTAAAGGCTGGCGTATGGTCTCAGGGCCAAGAGTGGATCCACGAAAAGGCAGGTTGGTTTTTTAACTGCCGGGCATCAGAGATGGGTGGACCGACTAGTGAGGTCCAAACCAAAAACAGGCCTGGCCGCCCACCAACCAACCTAGAAGGAAAAAGAAAAAAAAAATTAGGCCACATTTTGTAACTCAGGCTGGCGGGTGGGTTGTGCAATGTTTGTTTGCTTTTCCAAGGCTTTAACAGAAGGGGACTGGCGACACGGGCCTTTCATCGCTTTGGAGGGAAGTGATGGCAGCTTTTACGGCCTCTAATAAGCTGATAAAACAAGTTTAATGGTGTGGGGGCAACCAGGGGGCCTCAACATCGGCCGGCGGCCATTTTGGAGACAAAGTTCTGAGTGGCTCTGCTGAAAACTATCTCACCTCTTTCAAAAAACATAATTGAATTATTCTGTATGGAGCTGAACTGCAATGCAATAAACTAAAATATATTACTGTGCACTTATTTAAATAGTTTAATTCTCTCCCTTACTTTTATTCAATTTTAAATACTAACATTACGGTGATCAGGGGTCTCACAAACTCACCAACTAACTGAACAGGTAAAGCCTAGTCTTTCGGCTGAACAGCAGAGTAACATATCAGCCAATACTGATTGATTGCGCTGGGAATAAAGGAATGTAAAAGGGTATTACATATAAAAACCCTTTTTATTCTTGGTCTGTAAAAGGTTACTGTTGTTCTCTGAAAGTATTTGTTATTACAATGGCAGTCACCACCAAGTGAGCTTTCAGTCTTAATGTCAATATTAGCCTGTCTAATCTGTTTTCGTTGTGGCTTGTTTTGCCCCACAGTGAAAGGTTTCCTGTAGATGCCTGGAACATCAAATAAACCACATCTGTAATATTATTTGGTTCGCCATTGTTCAGAACACGCAGTCTGGAGCTAGCGTTTTATTACACTGGAGGTGATTACAGGCATGCAATCCGTGTTTACGTATGCATGTGCCTACTCGGTCTCAAATACACACACGCAGGCAAACACATTAAAAAAAACACTCACTCAAAACATGAGTGATCCTTCTTGTCTTTGTGCAAATAAACAACATGGGATGTTATGACATTGGATTTTCCAAACAGGAAAGATGTTGCACATTTGGCAATGGGCTTTACAAACCGGTCTGTTTACGACAGATCTACGGTTTACTGTTTAGCCAATGTGAGGTGTGCTATTCCAGAATGTTAATGCTTTACTGTGGAGTTCGGTACAACTTCATTGGCCTTTCTTTCTATCGGAGTTCGACTGGTCAAGGCGAGACTAATCAGAATCCTCTTCCTGAGCCAAGAACTTAGTTAAGTTATTGTCAATCCGTTACATGAAATGGTTCCAGAGGGACTGTTTGCAGTGGATCGAGTATCGCTCAGGCACAACTCATTAGGGCGCGGGGCTATTTGTTTTCCCCCGTTGCAACCAGACATGCCCGACAGAACTAGCATTGATCAGGGACCCCTGCGCGACGCCAGTTTTCGTAATGACAAGGTGAATAGGCGATGATTTGGTGCCCAGGCGGACATGCTAACCTTTGTTCCAGATCTTTCATTCCCTCGGCCTCCCCTCTTTATTCCTCCTTATCTCCACCTCCTCTTGCACTCGTAATTTTTTCTGCTCTCCTGTCCTCTCCGTCCACCTGGCACCAGACGCACGCGGGCTGGTTCCCATTACGGCGGGAATTACACACATACTCTCTCTCTCTCTCTCTCTCTCTCGCTCTCTCTCCTCACTTCAATTGGAAACAGGTTTGAAGGGAGCGCCTTTTACGAGAAACTCGGCAAACATCTGAGCTCTTCGGCAACTGATGGGGGGAAAAGTAGAGCAACAACCATTACAAGAAAGAAAACAAAATTGAAATGGGTTATGTAAGTTTGACAGTTGTAACATGAACTAAATAGGATTTAATGGGCTTGGAAACGACACTGTGTTTGTGTGTGTGTGGCACACTTTCGCTCATATTCCCTTGGTCCTTGCCATTTCTCTTGTATGTCAGTGCCCTGTGTGGTGCATGGGAACCCCCATTTATAATCTCTTGTCATACAACAAACGTGTGTGTGTGTGTTGACATAGAGACACTTTAGTGATTATACCAAATGTTTTTACAGCAGGTCTGCACTTCAGAAAAGGCTGTAAATGCACACATGTGTGTGTGGGCGTGTGTGTGTGTGCGTGTGCGTGTGCGTGTGTAAATACTGTTGTTATGATGCTAAATGATGAGTGAGACAGACATTACCAGATGCTCATCTCTTTATACAGCCCATGAAAATCTCACATCCTACATCAGATAAGCTGTCTGTGAATCATGAATGATATCACTTCCATGAAGCAGCAATTCTCCACTGACATCTTTTACAGCTATGGGAACGTGTCAAAACAAACAAACAAACAAACAAGCCGTCCCCAGTGATGCCAACCACTGCTAACATTGTCCACTGTCAACATCAATGAGGCATGTGTGTGTGTGTGTGTGTGTGTGTGTGTGTGTGTGTGTGTGTGTGTGTGTGTGTGTGTGTGTGTGTGTGTGTGTGTGTGTGTGTGTGTGTGTGTGTGTGTGTGTGTATGCGTGTGCAGGGTGTCTGTGTGTGCATTTGTGTGTGTGTGAAAACTCCCTGGCCAGCTGGGATGGGGGGGGGGGGGGAC
>NC_137922.1:37279862-37519862 GCF_963457725.1 Sprattus sprattus | reverse complement strand
AACAGCGCATGGCCCACCCCCTCCCCCGTTGACACCCGACCAAGCCAGAGGGATCCCAACGTTTGTTTTTTTAAAGGGGGCCCTTTTGTCCCCTGAGGAGCCCCTCATCCCATTTAGATGTTCCCAATAGAGACCCAGCTGTAGGCTGGCGAGATTCTTGTCTTGCTCCTATTGTGAGGGGCCTGTTGTTAGTCCATTACTGCCCTGATAACTCCCCCCCCCCTCCCCACACACACAGACACTTAATCCCCCTACCACCTTCACCACTGATAAACTCGCTACTGTTATCCACAGGGACCAGGGGGGTGGGTATGGGAGGGTGAGGGGTGGTGCAAACAAGTTAGTTAATCCATTAAATACTAATTGTCTCCACCTTTCCCATGGCTTGGATAAACAACATTTTTTGAATGGGTGGTGGACAGTAGGGGGGGCACAGGGGATCCTGGGAGTTATTTAAGCCTGATTGAGAAGACCCGCTACGTACGTCTACCACAGCGCTGGGAACATCTAAGACGAGGACTCTTCTCCAAGCCCAGATCTCCTCTCCACAATACTGCATTCAAATCTCCCCATCTTACTCTAACAATTATCATCCTGTACCACTTTGTTTGGGTCAGCCTCAGGATCTGTTCACAACATTCTAAAGGACTACAGTCTCGAACGACTCAATCTTATTCTCCTTTTTCTTCGTGTTTACCCAATCGTTCGGTTGTGGAGTGTGTTCCTGGGGAGCTGTGAAGATGAGCAGCGCGGTGAGAACGGCACTGAGGATGCTGGCCGTGTGTGTGTGCCTGTCCGTAGCTCAGGCACACATATGGGCCTGGATGCTGGCCATGCCCTACACCCCTCCAGAGGGTGGGCCTCTGAGACACATGGAGAGGGAACCAGAGAGCCTGCCGCTCAGCCACAAAGCAGACTCGGTAAGTGGACACTGAATGCTCATATCCCCCACAGCTACAGCCCTTTTGGCGGGTAGATTTAGTATTGGTAACTGGGTAATGATAATAATAATTATAACTTTGTTATTACAGACAGGAACAGATAGATTGCTGGTTGTGCATAGATATTACAACCTTTTTTGTGATTTAAGACATCTGTTATCATCTGTTATCTGTAAAATTCTCTAGTCCTTAATTGCTATCATCAGACTGTCCACTCTTTCTCAGTTGACACTTACTTACCCTTAAAACTGAGTAGCATCTTTTTGCTAGCCGAAAGTGATAAAGATACTTAAATGAGGTGGAGCAAAAGCAGAACACAAGCTTCCCTGTTTCAAAATATTCTGCAGATAAGCTCTCCATCTATTTTAAAACCTCTCACAGTCCTCTCATGGGATGACCTCCTCTAAGTCCAGTCTGAGATTAGATTTACAACCTAATGTCTGCCCTCAATTTATGTTAATCACACACCGTTGTCAGCGCCGAACGAGTGTTGACACAAGAGAAGGTGCTGCTCACTTCAGCAGTCCCCCCTGGGTTGAGCTCTAGCTGGTTGAACAAACAGAGAGAGGAAATGGCGGACGGGGGATGGGGTGGTGGTGGACGTTAGGGTTCAGAGACTTTCCTGCAGCCGCTGGGAAGAAGAAAGTTTAATGTCTTGGTGTGTGTCTGGGGGGCGGGGGGGGTTGTTGATTTGTCACAAACGGATGTAAATGTTCTGCAAATGGTTTGCCGGTCTAAGAACACAGATATGTTGGACCGTTTCAGCAATTTTCTTTGCATCATTATAAACGAAACATAATTAGATCAGCTGAAACGCTACAATTTCGGGAGATCTCGCAGCAAAGACAATAATACTGACCTGACCTCCAGTTATCAAAACATATCTTTGCTAGCTTCCAGAAACACAACTGACCGTGTCTTTTTTCCACCCTTTACCTTCAGGTGGCCTGCGAGCATGACCGGGCGTGTGGGAAAGGCTTCTCCTGTGACCGCCATTTTGGCCGCTGTGTCCCACTGAGACAGGAGGGTCAGTTCTGTCGACGGGACGCCCAGTGTGTGCGCGGCCTGCACTGTATGTTTGGGAAGTGCCTGCGCAGCATCCCTGGAGGACAAGAGGGTAAGAGAGAACATCAATACCTCTCTTAGGAGACGAGGGCAAAACTTCTTCATGTACAAGTGTAATTAGTTATTAGAGTGAGTAATTGTATAGGAGTGTTAGGGAGATATATGAAGTAAAGAATCATTCAAGGATTGGATCAGTCCTCTACACACACACACAAACACTCACACATTTTCACACACTGATAGATGCACACTCATTCACATGCATACGTGCACATAAACACAAACACTCACACATAGATGCACACCCACACACACGCATACGTGCACACACACACAATCACATACACATGCACAATACCCTTTTTGCTATCTGTAGCATGCAGTGACATAGAGATGATGAGACTAATTCTTTCTCTCTCCAACTCTCTCTGTCTCTTTCTCCCTTGCTTTCTGTCTCTCTCAGGTGCCAGGTGTAAGGTGGACCGGGACTGCGGGTCCTCCATGTGCTGTGCCCGTCACCATGGTGAGCAGGTGTGCAAGCGGAAGCTGGCGTCGGGCGAGGGATGCTTCGTGCCCGACGGTGGCCTGGCCTTCAGCATCAACCAGGTCTGCCCATGTGACGAGGGACTGCTTTGCCAGGGGGGTGGAGAACTGCCACAGAGAGAGTGAGTATTCAGAGCGCGATGCTTAGGTTCATGACGTACAGTAGCTGATATATCGTTTTTTTCAGTAGCTGAACGAGAGAGGTCCAAGAACTACATGTGGTGTGTGTCCAGCTTATGGGAAAATGCATGTGTGTACAGCTGTAAGTTCAGTATGAAGAAAATGGCATTAGTCATGAGCGGCATCACTGTAGAAAATGCCACAGTCGGCAGCAGAAACAAACTGCCTCAATATTTCATGTCAATGCATTATGGGGGAAAATGAACATTTGGTCAAGTTAGAAAAATTCAGCCATGATTCCATGGTAACTTATAGAACAACCAGCCACAGATGTCGGTAAATATTGCCTTAACGACACACAGTGGAATACAATCTGATGAAGGATTGTTAAAAACTGTTCCAGAAGATTCCTCAGCGTGGAGGATTTTACATACACTTGGTAACCCAAAATCCTTTTCTGGTTTTCTTCTTTTCAGGAGAGAATTTGTGTACAGCCCTGAACCAAACACCTGGACCTGTCAAGCCTCGAAGCCCTAAAAACAAAACTTTCTACACAAATGTATTTATTTAGTGATAAGCTGGTGTATATATTCTGTGCGTATATTGTACATATTAATTAACAAAGATGTATTCTTATATTTTCTGAGAAAGATTTGAAACAATGAATGTCCATGTCCACTCTTGTGTTTACTGTGTCATAGGCTATAGATTAATGCACTCTTTTTTTCTGATGCAAACCAAAGAGGTTTGAGTCATAATAAACTCTTCTTCGTGAACAAAAAGTTTCTTCTCCTTGCTCTAGCACCATGGACTTAACCTGGCTTGAGGTTTGGTGTTGAAATGTGCACTGTATATTATTCCAAAAGGAATATTCGTGTCAACAAACGGCAATGTTCAAAATATACAATGCAGCAGTATTGGCTTAAGTTTGAGACGTAGGATACATTTCGGACTATACAACATCCTAAGTGTTTGTTTGACAGAATGATTAATGATCAATACGTTTTCTTGGCTCCGCATTGAAGAGTCTCCAAGCGAACAAAAGAATGAACAATAGTATGAGCTAAGAGATGGATCGACTCAGAGCTGTCACGCTGTATTTGAAGCTGATGTTGAGCGTTGGCCATTTGGCTCGGTTGAGTTTTAAATTTGGTTTGCTGCAAAACAGCTTTCATGACAGCATCACTGGGAAAATACCCCTTCGAAACCACATTGAATTTTGGATGGATTGAAACATTTGTTTTGGTAACATGTGGTTTGCGGGGTAAATATTCCCTATGTGCCAGACTGCATTCTGGCGCGGCAAGTCACTTTCACCCTCTGGAACTAAGGAAAGTCAGGAAGCCGTCTGCGGTAGATCAACCACTCCCGCAGGTGGCGGTACTGAGCCCTTATGGTTTTAACAATACTACCACAGAAGGAGAATGTGCTGTCAGTGTTCATGCTAATGTCAACTGGATAATTTTGTTGCAAACTTCGTTGATGCCAAAACGCAAAGATGTCGACGGCAATGAACTTTAGTTCTAAATCGTTCCGCCCTCGTGCTCCGGACAAGGGCTCTTTTCCTCTGGATCATTTTGGTGAGTTGACGATGGGTTTGTTTTTGGTTATCTAACTCACACCTCCACTAGTGGTTGTTGTCTAAGCTAGAAAGGCTAAACGTTGATAAAGTGTCTGTTTACTTTCAGTAAGATATTGGCTGAAAGATCTTATTGTTTTGAATCAGTCAATAGTGTCACGTAAGATTATTCTATTCACAGCCATGGTAACAACAGCAATTGACATTAATCACTATGTGTGCTTTGGATTTCTCTACTCATCAAGACATTTTCTTATTACACTGTAGGAGAATGCAAAGTTTTCAAAGATACATTCATGCAATGCCTCAGGGGAAACAGCTTCGATAACTCCAAGTGTCGACTGCAGTCCAAAGACTATCTAGAATGCAGGATGGACAAGTAAGTTGTCTGAATGATGATGTGAAGACTGGAATCCTGAAATCCATCTACAGTTATGGCTGTTCCACACTGAAACGGGCGAGCAATGTTGGTCAAATGCAAAACTAATACTTACATAGTATGAACGTACCGACACATTTGCGTACTGAAGAGTTGCAATCCTTGCCACAAGAATGTATGCTAAGATAAAGCCATACCTTTACTGTTCTGTAAAATATCTGTAATTTAGAAATTGTTGTTCCTGTTGTCATGGAGTCTTGTCTGTGTTCTTTAGTCAGCTGATGGCCAGGGAGCCTTTGGAAAAGCTGGGCTTCAAAGACATCATGGATGAACCCAGCAGTGAGAAGCCAGAGTCCAAACCATCAGGACAATAAGCCTGCTCTCTGAGAAACACACAGATGGGGACATGTTATCTAGTGTTCCTAAACCTTGTACATAAATTGTTAAATGTGTGTAAACGATACCCCATTACCCTAATATTGTATACATAAAATGTCAGTTGATGTAAACCTATTGTTTTTTTTTTGGCAATGCCAATGCACTGACGTGTCACAAAATACTTAAAGGCTTCAGACCAGTGAATCTGAAATATATTTATCCTGCTTGCGTACAATTTAAACTTAGCTTTACACACTTATATTTCTTTCTGTATAAATAATAATAATAATAATAGCTATTGTGTTTTGTATAGCAAAAAACATCTGGCACTGGTATTTTGCACAGACTCAGACTGGTTGTTTTGTTGAGCTTTCACTCATTTTATTGTCAATAGAACACATAAATCTGAAAATGACAAAGGCCCTCGGACACACATTGTTGCACATCACACAAGTAGACAGTTCTGGACTATAAATCATTATGGTAATAGAAATCGACGACAGCGTCATGCAGTGTGTTTGTTTCAGAAGAACTGAACCAGAAAAACAGCAACGAAAAAACAACGTGCCATCTGTATTAACTAAGAGTAGGGTCAAACTAAAAACACAGCACCTTAAAGGTTTTATCTATACAAACTCTTTCTCTTATGTACAAGTACACAATCATAATAAGTTGTACAAACACTAAAATATTCCTAAAGGATAAACACATCAACAGGATAGAGCTGCAAACAAACTTTGCTCCCTTCATAACATGGCCATCAGTGGAGAGACGGTCTTGAAGTCTCATTATAAGGCAGCTCATATAGCACTGCAGGTCACACTGATGCTCTACCATGCGCACAGTTTGGAGAAATCAGCAGGACTCTGTGACCCTGCTGCTCTTCATCGCGAAGAGTTGGAGCTGGAACGAGAGCGATGGCGTCTTCGGCCAGGTGAGCGAGATCGGGAACGGCGGCGCACTGGAGACCGTCGCCGAGGGGACCGAGACCTGGCAAGAGAGAGGAATGCAGTCACACAGACGACGGTGCCACAGAAAAGCCAATTCTCAGTTAACGTTCAAAAGTCATCGCTCTTTCAAACATGGTCACGCCTGCAAGTCGAAAGTGGACTTCAAACTGGTTGGCTTTGATAAATTCAACAAATTAATACTTGATAGTGTTTGCTGTCAAGAAATCATTTATGTTGTCCCATCCCAAAAAAAACAGAAAGCACGCCTCCAGCACACAGCCATTTGTGAACTGACCTCCTTCTCATTCGTGGGGGGGTACGACGCCACATGGGCGGAGGAGGGGGCATCCTGCGGGGTGGGCTGGGGCGGCGAGGGGGCGGGCGCACCCTGAGGGCCAGCACAGCAGTGGCCGTGATCTCCTGACCATCAATCTGACCTGCACATCAAAGATAAACACAATTATGAACAATTACATATTTGTGTATCCGTGTGTGTAGGAAAATGAGTATAGAAGCTGCATTGCAATTTTACCCTTTTGTGTTTTCCACTCACCACTTACCCTGTATCATTATCATACTACTTATCACTTGAGTCTGTGGAATATCTAGTGGTTTTCAGAACATATTCTCAGAGTTGCCTCCCAAAAGAAGGTGCTCTTCGGTCTAATTCCCTGAAGAGCTAATGGATGTATTTATTGCCAAACACCACGTGTATAACAATGTTTTAAATGGTAGCTAATTTTCATCCATAAATACTATTCCTCCATAACTGCATGAAAGTAACCAAGACAGCCTTGGCAGTTCACTTCCAAGCCATAAATACTTCACACAGCCATACATATGCTCCATGCAGCAAACTAGCCAGTGGAATTAACATAATTGCATTCTTTCTTCCCACTGCCCCTAAGGAATTCCTAACCAGAGAATTTCAGTGCCGTGAAGGTTCACCACTCACCTCCATCCATGTGTTTGAGGGCCTTCTCTGCCTCGTCGGCGGTCTCAAACTCCACGTAGCAGTAGCCCTTGGACAGGTGGGGGTGGAGTCTGTCCATGGGCATGTCAATCATCTTAATCTTCCCATAGGTGGAGAAGATCTCCTGGATGTGTTCCTTCAGAGGACATGTACAAGAGGGTGCAGAGAGGCTTGTGAGTTGGACTGTCAAACTAATGTATCAAATGATGACATGCAATATTGCTGGAGAATGATCTCTTGGACATTCTTAATTTAAATCATGACAAAAAAAGTATTGAAAGAGAACGCTTTCAGAAAACATGTGTGTATGTAATGTATGCATGGTATAATTGTGTCGGCTCCATGCGAAGCAACAGAAAAGCCAAATGATGGCATGAGTCATAATGTACTTTTACTTAAAATTGAACCTTTGACGTTAGAGCAGAATTACCTTGATGACGTTTCTGGTGAGACGGCCCAGGTAGACCTTAGTGGGCCTTGGGGTGGGGCTCCTGCGACGTCGATCTTTGTCATCTTTCTTCACAGACTTGGACCTGCAGTGCAAAGGCCACATATTCCATAACACTTCACACAACTGTTGTCTTTGTGTAGCTGCACCATACAATATTATGTTAGGATTGTACAGCTGTGTAATTAAACAGTACTAAATAGACCAATCCTGGTAGGTTAAGATACAAGTTTGTTAACTGACAGTGCAAAAAACACAGCTGTAAGTAACAGTTGAACAAATAAAAGTTTTAAAACTCAGGCATGTGACTATGAAATCCTGTGAAAAGGAGAGTGTTCAACACAAATGGACATACATAAAATCAGGCCTGCCAGATAAGTACGTTTGTATGTACATCCTGACAGAAAACCCTGGTAAATGCATAATGAATGATCTCTGGACGAAAGGAGCGCAGTCACTCATACTTGGAACGAGAGCGTCTGCGGTTGTCATGGCGACGACGGTTAGGGGTGGGTGACCCAGTGGTGCTGGAGGAGCTGGAGGACCGGGAGCTGGAGGACCCAGAGCGACTGGAGGCCGAAGATGAGCTGGATCCACTGGAGGAGCCAGAGCTGGAGCCAGAGCTGCTGCTTGAACTGGAACTACAGGGTTGTACATCCATTACCAACACACAAAGTGTCTCCCATCAATCCACAGACATTATTACATGACAGACAGACAGACAAACACAATTCAGTCAGGATAGTCAGGCCTTTCTTAAGTAGGAACAATCCTCTCACCACACGTAAACATAACATATCAACAGCAAGTCAACATGTCTGAACTGTCTCACAGACCCCAATTTCCAAACATATAACAGGACAGAATAATTGCACATGTATAACAACAGCATCGACGGCTACAGAGACTTCAGCTTGTTAAGGCCAATGCCGTGTTTTTATAAATAATGCATTATCTACACAAATAGATATGTGGAAGTATCTTTTGAAGGACAGTTTGCTAGCCTATGGTGTGGTTGTTAGAGAAACCTCACCTGCTGCTGCCAGTGGAAGCGCTGCGGCGTTTGTGACCCTTCTCCCTGCCCCTCTCCTTGTCCGCTCCGTCTTTGCTGCTTACTTTCTCCTTTCCTCGCTCTTTGGTTTTATCGTCAGAGCGATCCTTCCTCTTGGTAGGCGATGGAGCCCTGGTGAAGTGGATGCAGGAGTTATGCCATTTGTTTTACGACAACAACAATGAATCTGACTGTCACTCGAAAATAGTGTCCACAGACGTGTGGTGGTGTATGGCTACACACAATCATTTAAAGTAAGCTAGCCAGCGTTGCAATATTTGCTCAGTCAAAAAGCAGGCTCATTCATTCGTGAACTAAAGTTAACGTAACGAAATCTAATTTAACTGGGTAATATGTTAGCTTCCTGTGTTAGAAACACATGCACGTTGATGTCACAGGCTAGCCTGTTAAGCACTACCTCATATCTGTTTAATATAATCATATATGAAGGGTTTATTAGCTCACAGACATAATTAAAAGTAAGATGCTATCAGGTGGGCTGCTACTACTGATGATGGTAGCTAGCTGGTAAGAATTAGCCTTGTGTGTTATATCAAATTAACAGCTATACCTGCTTGGAATATACATCTATATAAGACTTACTAGCTTAACACCCATTGAATATTAAAGCACCCCATTCACATAAATGTGAAAATTCACTGAAAAGAGGGCGACTTACATGCTTATCGAACCTATCGAAATCCGTTGCCAAACGTCACTGTCGCCGTTTGATGACGTCTTATCTAGCAACACCCTACACGTGAAATGACTGGGGTAAATCGTCCTGAAACCATCTGTGATAGCACAGGGGCGATTAACGTTGGTTTAACAATAGGCATTTTTTAAAGCAAAATTGTCTTGAATTAAATTAATCCTGAGTAATGGAACGTCACTCTACACGCACATAATAGGTCCGTTATTAATGAGGATACAAGATGATGGGTTAGCCCACTGAACACTTCAGTGAAGGACCACAACAATGAAAGGGGATGTGACTTTAGCACTGACTGTGGTCTGCACTGCGATCGGTGGAACTTTGCAGTACGGCTACAATATTGCTATCATTAATGCTCCTACAGCGCACATTCAGCGATTCATTAATGACACTTGCTGGGAGCGCTGGTCTGTGTCACTTGAGCAAAGTCACTTAACATTGATATGGACATTCATCATCTCTGCCTTTTCCCTGGGTGGTCTATTTGGAGCGTTACTTGCTGGGCCCATGGCGGTCCGGTTCGGTCGTAAAGGCACTCTCTTGTTAAACAACATTTTTTTGTTCTCAAGCGCTCTGTTTGCGCTGACCAGTCGTGCTGCTCATTCCTTTGAGATGATCATTCTCGCTCGGCTACTTGTGGGGATCAACGCTGGTGTGAGTATGAACGTGCAGCCCATGTACTTCGGCGAGAGCGCGCCTAAGCATCTGCGTGGAGCTGTCACCTTCTCCTCTGCCGTGTTCACCGCATTTGGCATCATGCTCGGGCAGGTGGTTGGCCTGACTGAAGTGCTCGGATCAGACTCCTGTTGGCCCTACCTGCTAGCCAGTAATGCTCTTCCTGGGCTGTTCCAAGTCCTCACCCTGCCCTGGTTCCCTGAAAGCCCGCGGTTTCTGCTCATCGACAAAGGAGATAAGGAAGGCTGCAGCCAGGCATTGAGGAGGCTCCGTGGGTGCAGTGTCTCCGAGGAGGAGATGGAGGAGATCCTCCAGGAGCAGGAGCTGGCCGCAGGGGCTCAGGCGCGCTCTCTCTGGGGCTTGCTGTCCGACCGAAACCTGTGGCGGCAGCTCCGAATTGTGATGGCCGCCAGCAGTGCCATGATGCTTTGTGGCAACGACTCCATCTACTTCTACGCCTCCTACATCTTTCAGGAGGCCGGCATTCCCACAGGGAAGATCCAGTATATAACAATCGGCACGGGTGCCTGTGAGCTGACCAGCTCTATCATGTGCAACGTACTCATAGAGCGCACAGGCCGCCGCCGGCTCCTCATGGGTGGGTATGCGATGATGTCAGGCTGGGCGGTGGTTTTCACCATCGCTCTCTGCCTGCAGGGCAAGGTGCCAGGCATGCCCTACTTAAGTATGCTGTGCATCTTCGCCTACATCCTCAGTTTCGGCATGGGCCCTGCCGGGGTGACTGGTGTGCTGCCCGCTGAGCTCTTTGACCAGATGACGCGGCCTGCCGCCTACATGGTGGCCGGTTCACTCATGTGGCTCAACCTCCTCCTGGTGGGCATGGCCTTCCCGTTCATCGTTGGCAACCTAGGACAGTTCTGTTTCCTTCCCTTCTGTGGCATCTGCGTACTGGCCTGTCTCTTCATGTACTGGAACCTTCCGGAAACTAAAGGTAGGTCTCTGGCTGAGATCACTGCCGAGTTTGATAAGCGCGGCAGTGCAGAAGCCAAAGGATCAGAAGGTGGGTCTCTGGTCGAGATCACTGCAGAGGTTGATAAGCGTAGCAGTGCAGAAGCCAAAGGATCGGAATGTAGGCCTCTGGTCGAGATCACTGCCAAGTTTGATAAACACGGCAGTGCAGAAGCCAAAGGATCAGAGGAGAAAGGTAAACAAGGACAATCAAATCAAGAGGAGGCCCACCAACTCAGAGATCTTTGATCAGGGGAAGAGCCAGTGGAGATGAATCATGTACTGTGTGAAGGTTGATTCCTACTCACACAGGTATCTTTTCTGTTGTGTGTTTGTGAGGGCAATCATTTGTTGTTATTAAAGTGCTGTCCTGATCTGAATATGCAAAGAAGTTAAATTACTGAATGACTTGGAAATGCTGCATGGACTGTTCTCTGAAGTTCAAGATATTTTCATTAGAGTAAGGGTTTTAAATTATATTTGTTTATTAATTTATTTATTGATTGATTTTAACAAGGGTATATCTCATACACTTGCCTTTTGTGTATATTTAAAATGTATTTTGAAGGAATCTATCTCTATTTTTATGCCAATCTGTAATACAGTGCTTGATTACCTCTTTTTTTGTTTTTTTATTCTTGAAAAATATATATTTTTTATTATATCACATAAGTATGCTGGATAAAATTCCTGCATGTATAAATCATAAAAGCCAAATAGTACTGTGTATCTCTATAATGACGTCATTGTAAGCTTAATTGACAGTCACATCCATACATGCTGTCTGCTGCTGTACCTGAACACTAGTCAGGGGACTTTACTTGAATGCTGCGTGAAGTCTACAAAGACTGAGCAAAACTGCCTGATTAAGACTACTGCACTGTTCTGGACTGAATATCAAATTAAAGGCTATATTGCACTCCCCATGACATTTCTATGCATTCTGTGTGCTCTTGTTTGGCTTTTGAAAGGCATTTTGTGTCCATTGTGTTTTCCCCTTAGTGCTTGTCCTAGCAGAGTGTGGACAAGTGAATTAATGAAGGGGTTGGGTCCGAGCAATCAGATTGAGCAGGATTGGGAAATTGGGGTTACATTGCAACGTTTTTGAATAGGAAAAGTGGATGGTGTCATTAATCAAATTTCATTCTAGAGATCCTCAACATGTTGAGCCTCAAATGCCCGAGCCCAAGAACAATAAGGTAACAGTGGTATACCAGGGCCTGGCGAAAGGGTATCTGGTGTATTTGCTAGGCCAGTTAGGCAGTTTGCAAAATTGTATCATGTTGGAAGGACCTGAAGTCGCTATGACATTGTAATGAAGGTTTCTCTACTAACCTCTAAACTGCAAATATCCTACTTAATATGAATACTATAACTAATAGTTTGAAAAAAATAGTCAAATATAAAGTAATTGAGGAAGTATAAGCTGCATAATGCACAAAAGTGAATACAGTGCATTCAGAAAGTATTGAGACCCCTTCACTTTTTTCACATTTTTAAATGGTGCTGCCTTATGCTGAGATCATTTTGATACATTTGTTCCCCTTATCAATCTACACTCAAGCCCCAGAGAGAGCGGGCCTGAGCCCCCGCGGCCAGCTCCTGCTCCTGGAGGATCTCCTCCTTGGAGACGCTGCACCCACGGAGCCTCCTCAATGCCTGGCTGCAGCCTTCCTTCCAATACTACGAGAGTTTTGCATCTCACAAGAAAGTGTCAAAAGATGGGAAGATCTTGACTATGTGACGGCATAGTAGAGAAACCGTCATGAAGGTAATTTGCTTTGGTATATTAGTGCATACATAAAACATAAAAAACAAATAAGTACCACACATAAGAAAAAAAATACATATACTGTATATAAAATAAAATATATGAAAAATATATATAAAAGTAAAGTAAAAAGCAAAATATCAGTAACAAAAGGCTAAGTTGAAGGGCTATGTTGAGGCAAATGTGTAGAGTGACATCCAACCCATTTTAAGATTTTAATGAAGGTATTTTTTCATGAACAATTAAAAACAACTAGGAATGATAATCCTAAACAGATAGGATTTTTAGGGGTTTAATCAATACCAGGAGACGAATTTAAAGGTACGTTGCTCCTCACTGTCCTGTTATGTTGCGTGCAGCACAGGACATGAAACTGCTGAACATACCATCCAATGAACAGGATATTTAGATTGTAATTTAACTACATTTTAGTCTCATCTTTTTTTTCCATCAAGACTATTGACGCAGAGCCATAGAAAACAGAGTTGCGACACTTCCATTGACTCCCATTGTAAAAAAATGGCGGACGACACTTCCGGGTTATGGAGACGCCAAAAGTTCCCAAGTTCCAACGGAGCCCCGTTCATTTCAACTGCGCGTCAAGAACAATTGACCCTTCCGCGACCACTCCCCAAAACGGTAACTGATCAATCATAGCATAGCAACGGTTACTAAGCTCGGGACCTCAGTCAAGCAAGCCATTTTGATGAATGGAAGTCAATGAGAGAGACGTCTGCTCGAGAAGAGAAAATAAAACGTTGCGCTTATGGAGTGTGTAATTCTGACAGCCGATATCCAAAAAGGCTGGAGGGAGGGGTAACATTTGATCCCTTCCCGAAACCCAAGACCCAGAGAGAGAAATGCCTGCTGTGGATCAAACAATGTGGACGACCCCCCCATCAGCTGAATGTCAGCAACGTAAACAGAAGCACCTATGTTTGTTCCAAGAAGCTATGTCGCTAAAATCTGCCCACTGCATCGAAAACGTGAGAAAACCCTTGCTTAAAATACGATTCAGTTTTATCACCTTACATGTTTGCGTAGCGGCGACTGTGTAGATAATAAAACACATAAACATAGATGGAATGAACCTGTTAGCCTTAGCATTTGTCTGTCTACAAACACGGCATGTAATGTCGCATATTGAAAGCATATTGCAGACCCTTTTGCCTGCTTCGATCTGAGATCTTGCCGTTTTTTTTCCAAAAAATGCTTGTGATTTCTTTGGGTAGAACTGAAATTGACACAGTTGAAAACATGTTGCCACGCCATTCATACCAATGCTGAGAACCTGGGAAACGTGAATGCTTGACTGATATAGCAACCGTTGCTAAGGGGGGCGGAGTTTGCGGAAGGGTCCATTGCAGCATGGCAGAGGTTGTCGATGACGCTTTTTTGTCATAGTGTTTGCTATGGAAATTAACACTAAGCTGAAGAGAGTCCCCAGCTCCAGGACTTATCATTACGTCCAAACTCACTCTCATTCAGTCCTTTCCTGCTAATGCCTTTACTGATATATGAACCCAACACTCTCCACTGCACTCAACCTCCCAGTAGCAGGATCCAGACACACCCTCTCCAAACTGCACCTGACAAAACTACACCACTCAAATCTCTCATTAAAGTTCATTGAGCGTGTGGGTGTAGGTGTGTGTGGCGACTCTTTGTCGTTGTTGTTAAGTATTGTTGGGTAGTATGGTCCCCTGATGTGTTGTAGTACACAGTGTAGGTGGTTTCGGTATGATTAATTGCATGTGACGTTTAGAGGTCTGACCATCGGGGGAAGTCCCAACCCAGCAGCACCAGGAATGTAACATGTTTTCCTGTGTACGACTGACGTTACCTTGGAAGTCTGATAAAAGTGTAGGACTGATGAGTGAGAATGAGAGGGAGAGTTGTAAGCACACACCTATGAACTTTGTATGACACCCAGGCACGTGCACAGATTGACCCCAAGTGGTGCTCAAGCACCAGCCCTTGTGCCCTGGTTGAGAAAAAGTGCCCTTTTTTGCTGGAGACCAATTTTTTTTTTCATTCATCAATATTTTTTGAATACAAATTAGTCTCTCGTCATCAATTTCCCCAAATGTGTTTTGATATCTGATGGGGCATTTATTTGAATTTCGCCCCGACATGCTCCGCGGCATAGACATAGAATAGTATTCTTTGACTATGATCTGCGGTGCTCACAAGCCCCCTCCGCGCCCCTCCCTCCTCATCCCCCACATCAGTGTTGAGCGGCAGGCCAACCGGTGCAGCCTGACCTGCATCAGACAAACAGGTAATGACGGTGTTTGTGCAATCTCCCGATGTTGTTTGTTATAAATTAACAACAACATAAGTGCCTCTACGTCTGAAAACCGGACTGGTCCGACGTTTCCTAAAAAAATAAACAGACAACTTACTTGATTTGAAAGCATTGTCCAGCTGTTTACTGACGTTTGTCAGGTTTAATGACATTATTTGTCTGAAAGTGCATATTTTGTGTTGTATAAATGCCGTTTAGACAATTTCGAAAGTATGTTGAATTTATGTTCATAAATGTCACGAGAATTCACAGCTAGAAAATAGCAGGTAAACTATGCTAGCTCTCGGTGTCATGCTATCCTTGTCCCTCATTGTTTAACGTGATATTTGTGTATCTCTTCGTTTTGCCTGTTTTACAACGATCAAACTTGTATGAGTAATTGCAGATGGTGAAAAAGAATAAAATAAGGGAAGTGTAAGCTAGCTGTCTAATCCTGCCTAGAGGGAACACAGGCTGAGAACAGCATACTAAGTGTAATGCTGCTTATGCTTTAACCTTCAGAAAACAGTTAAATTATTATCCACAACATTGATTTATCTAATTTACAAAATTTGCAGCATAATGCCAAAAAAGACAGACTCAAGAAGCAGATGGACAGTGAACTGCAGCAAGCAGCTCAGAGTAGCCGCACCCATTTAACTTGGATCAGGCCATCAAGGAGCCAATCAAATGAGGGAGAATCAGTTACCCTACCTGAGGAGCCCAAGTTCAGATTCGATGCACAAGCATGGTGAGGTGGACCAATTACAGAAAAAAGGCACTCCAGACATCATTTGATGTATCAGACGTTAAGGGAGTGGAAGCCAGAGAGCGAGAGAGATTTAATTTAAGTAATAATTTTGGTGATGGGCGCCCTTCTATTTTTTTTTGAGCACCTGCCCCCCAAAATGTCTGTGCACGTGCCTGATGACACCACATAAGATATGCTGAATGAGTTGAAGTTCACTAATTTCATTAACTGTCTTTACACCCCCACCCACCAAAAATAAGAGAACAATACGAAACATTGAATGCCAGTCTAGTATAACTGTTTATTCAACATTTTGCACCAGAAACATTTAAAAACATACTGGTCTCATTATAACAGTATTAATAAAGAAACACAGGAACACATTTGATTGGGTGTCAATTGTTGGATGAATGATCAAAGGCCCAGCTGCTAGGTTTCTTACGTGTGAGTGATGTGTTATATTATGTGATGTGTGAGATGTATGTGCTCACAGTATCTAGATGCCAGTCACAGCAGCTTCACTGAGGATCCAATATTTAGCCAAAACCCAGGCTAGAGTGTGTGATTGAATGTGGTCTGGACCCTTAGCAGGAGGGTCATTGTGTCAGAGATGCTGTAGAAGGCCAGAGTTTCTGCCCTGTGATCCACATACACTCCTATTCTGGAGCTGGCCACTAGAGGGAGTTTAGTATCTTTATTATTGTGTCTGTGTTGAGACTCTTATTAAAGCTCTTACCCCTTCTTGTGGTTGAAAGTCGGTAACAAAACAGAGACAAATAGCTACACCGTCAAGCAATGTAATTTAATGTCATTTATTTTAAAAAACAACAATCAGAGTCTAATAGCTCTGGTTCCAAGACACAAAAAGCCAGGAACCAGGTCTGATGGCCCATCAACCTAGAAAAAAGGCCAGGAACCGCCTTCATGGTTCTAACCTGGTGCTGTGTAAACTACCTTGTTGGGGTTGAATTGGTATTTTGACTGGAAGATAAATGCTAGTACAACTTCTATACATTATCTGTCAGGTTGTGAGTGTGCAGTGGTAATGTAAGTTGGATTCATAAAACGTATTTTAGGAAATAAATGACATTGCTTGACCGTGTAGCTATTTGTACTTTGGTAGATTAAAGTGTAAATTTGGAATACAAATGCTAAAAACGTATTTTAGGAAATAAATTACATTGCTTAAACCGCCTTTTATAGTACATTTATAGTAGACTAAGATCTTTCAAAAGAGTCTCATCGGCGCGGAGTGCCAGATCGCGTCCTAGGTGAGGCGCGCCTCATTCACAAAGTGGCGAGTCTCGCCACTCGCGGAGTACCAGATCGCATCCTAGGCCTTACCTGAAGGGTCAACATCAGTCTGAGTTAAATATGACGTTGAAACAGAGACCCTGTTCAAAATTGATTCAAATGCTGTCAAACGAATGACGTTCTGACTCTGATTCTGACCGGGGCTATCAAAGTAGACCCCAAAAACACCCTGTTTGGGTGTAATAGCAATATAACATTACAGTCTTGCGGACACTGTGATAAGCCCAAAATAAAACTTATTACAGTGCATGAAATGCCCTGTATTGTTATTCCTAGGCTTCTTCTTCTTCTTCTTCTTATTCTTCTCACCTTTTTCTGCGATTAATTCAGCCCGAACCGCTTAATGTAGAAACTTCATTCAAACTTTGTCGCGTAGGTCTTGTAAAGGACACTTATGCTATGTATTTTTCACTTTTCTAAACTTTATACTTTTTAAGATATTAAATAAAAATATTTCACTCTTCTTTCCTTCTTCCACTCTTCTTTCCTTTCTTCTTTCCTTCTTCCACTCTTCTTTCCTTCTTTCACTTTTCTTTCCTTTCTTCACTCTCCTTTCTTCTTTCCTTCTTTCACTCTTCTTTCCTTTCTTCTTTCCTTCTTCAACTATTATTTCCTTCTTTCACTCTTCTTTCCTTTCTCACTCTTCTTTCTTTTCTTCTTTCCTTTCTTCACTCTTCTTTCTTTCTCCTTTCCTTTCTTCACTCTTCTTTCTTTTCTTCTTTCACTCTTCTTTCCTTCATCCTCTCTTCTCTCCTTTCTTCACTCTTCTTTCCTTTCTTCTTTCCTTCTTCCACTCTTCTTTCCTTTCTTCTTTCCTTCTTTCACTCTTCTTTTTCTTCTTCCTTTCCTAACTTTTGCATTTCATGCACTGGTATTTCCTTCAGGAAATGCATTTTCTAGTTATATTTAAAATACATTCACTCCAGCTGAAACAGTTCTACAAAGGGTAACATGTACCTATACAGCCATCTACTGGAATTTCAGTGCAATAGAACAGCAGGGTATGAATTGTAAGGCATGGTTTAGGATCTGGCATGAACACGTTTTTCTAGCATAAACACATTTGTGAACCAAAATAAGTTTGAACCTATGGTCAATTATCACACGTCTTGGTGAACTGCTGAAGATAACAAAATCACTACGCAATCTTTTAAGTTCAGATACCTTCCTCATCACTCATCACAAGACTCCAACCACACATACTTTTACTTAAGTTTTACTCTGAATTGTCTAACTCTGGCATCTTGCACTGTATTATAAAAGAAGATCAAATGCTCAATATTGAGTGACATTTATGATGTGCACACATAAGGTATTTGTTCAGGTTCTTTTTTGAACTTCTTTTATATTATAAAAGCAGATGAGCAAAATTTCACACGAGGACAAGAAATTAAGTGAACCATTCTTTTCATCCGATATATTTATATTTATTGCACTTCCAAAGAAACATATTGCAAAATAAAATATATTTTGGGGGTAAATGAGACAAATGATCAAAATGAAGTAAAGGTTGTATTATACTGTCAGAGTATCAAATTATGTAAAGGTCGTATTATACTGCCGGAGTACCAAATGATGACAGTAGAATTTGAGTGCTGGCACACGATCACGCAGTGTCCCTCTGACTGATGCCATTATCAATCGCAGATGACCGAGGCTGTCTAACCAGCACATTGCTGTCATAAATATTTCTCCAAGCACATACAGATCAGGGCATAGTTAACCCACTCAGCCATGGCATCTATATGGGCTCCAGTTCTTCACTGGTTCCACATGCAGATCAGGCCAGACAGATTGGACTGGCACTTCCAATGTCAATCATCAGAGAGGGATCTCTGTGAGATGGACATCCTGTTTCCATTCTTCAGTCCAAAGAGGAGCGCTGCTCCTTCATCAGTCAGAGCCTAAAGTAACAGAGGGGCACATTTAGGGAGCAGGAAAGAAAAAGAACGAGAGGAGTGCTGAATGCATTGGTAGTTATAAATATAAAGACTGTCTATCAGAGTCTTTTTTTGCAAGTTAAGTCTCACTTGAGATTGTGCGACTTGAGTGTGACTCGACTATCCATCTCTGTGGTCTAATATATTTCAAATGTGGCAGTGTGTAAAAAATGTAACGGTGTGTTTGGTGTTTCAGAATTCTGAATCTACCTGTGAGTTCAAGGACGAAACTGGATTTCCCTGTAAATGAGGATATTTTAGCGATGATCTATAACTAAAACATTTCACAAAAAAGGCTTTCACAGTGGTATTGTTGTCAGAGTGATGAAACATTTGATACATTTGATACATTTGGTCAATAGCTAATACTACAGACTAACATAACACTGACACGGCTGTGGACTGAGTTAGGGAATACAATAATACAGTAAATCTGTGTGTACCCGTGTATAGTTGTAGATGTTGTATAGTGGGTCCACTTTCATCCATTCTGTACTTAATAGTTCATATCCAGAGTTCTGTTGAAATTCACTGCACAAGCACGTAATCATGAAACAAACATGACCAGCCCTGAATGACTTTACCCACTGACAAACTTACAGACGTTACACAACTTTTATATCAAACCATTTGTCTTACTGGCAGATTTTAAAGCTACGCAAACCAGCCATCAGTTCATCCCTTTCTCTATCCCAAGTCTCTCTCCGACAAACACACACACCCACACCCACACCCACATTCACACCAGCACATGATATTTCCAACATAAGGTATATAAATATTTCTACGGTTAAGATGGACTCTTTGACACACACACTCACACAACTTGCTGTATCAGTTGTGTCTGTATTTCCTTTTCTTTCTGAGCGTCTCGGAGACGTCCCCTTACTGCCAAAGCAGCGCTGCTCTGAATGGAGTTGAGCTGCAGCACAGAGAGACACACAGAGGACAGGGCCAGGGAACTGAGAGGGAAGGAGGTGAGGAGAGAAAGAACAGAGAGTGAGAGAGAGAGAACAGAGAGAGAGAGAGAACAGATGAAGAGAGAGAGACATTTACATTACCCTTGTAATCACACAGAAGGCATCAGTCTAGTATGGACTCTGTGGTCACACAGAAGGCATCAGTCTAGTATGGACTCTGTGGTCATAAAGATGGCATCGGTCTAGTATGGTTTATGTGGTCATAAAGAAGTCATCCGTCTAGTATGGACTCTGTGGTCATTGTTCAACAGTCTAGTATGGACTCTGTGGTCATTGTTCAACAGTCTAGTATGGACTCTGTGGTCATTGTTCAACAGTCTAGTATGGACTTTGTGGTCATTGTTCAACAGCCTAGTATGGACTCTGTGGTCATTGTTCAACAGTCTAGTATGGACTTTGTGGTCATTGTTCAACAGTCTAGTATGGACTCTGTGGTCATTGTTCAACAGCCTAGTATGGAATCTGTGGTCATTGTTCAACAGTCTAGTATGGACTCTGTGGTCATTGTTCAACAGTCTAGTATGGACTCTGTGGTCATTGTTCAACAGTCTAGTATGGACTCTGTGGTCATTGTTCCCACCTGTTGCTGGTGACCTCTTTGTTCACGGTGATGACTCTGAGCATGCTCAGTCCATCCCTCCTCCTATAATGCACCTGGAGCTGTATACATACACTACCTGTAGACAAGAGACCTGAGACGGACCGACAAGAAAGAGTGTGAAAGAGCATGGGAAAGCACAGATGTCATAAGTGTGTCGGTTGTATCAGTTGTCTTCATTATATTAGTAAGAATCACGTGTACTTGTTACAATGTACATAAGTACTGCAATTTACAAGTGAAGACATTGATTTTATTGATATTACTACCAGTCCTACACTAACCCTAACCTCACCCTAATTTAACACTAAGACCCTAATTTTAAAGTCAAACCAAGAAACTAAGTATTAATGTATTATATGTAATACCTAAGACACATTCAATTGAAGACCAATTGAGAGCATATCAACCCTCTCCTTTTTCTGTGCATCCCTCATTGCTTACCCTGGCTGTGTTCCCTCTGGTCTCCTGGTCCATACTGGAGAGTGAGCTCAGTGTGTGGCATCACATTACCAACCTTTCTGACGGTGCAATGCCCTGCCTCCCTCTCCCCCTTCACACACCTGAGGAAGACACAGGCCAATCCAGTCCACACACTCACAATCAGTTTGATGCATAATCTTTCTTTCTTTCTTTCTTTCTTTCACTCATTGACAGTACAGGTCTTACAGTGTGGTGGGCAACATCAGAGTGACCGTGCAATGTGTAGCCTTAGTTCTGCTCTCAATAACTTCCTGAAACGCACTGTAGAGCTTATAAGGGCTGGTGATTACCACCTACAGAATAACAGACACACACAACACACAAACACACACACAATATTATACTAAATCTGACATAATATTCTGTTCTCAATCACCCAAATATCAATTTACAAATCGATGACGGACGGACGAACATACAAACACACACTCACACACACACACACACAGACACACCTCTCCTCCTGTGCTGTCTGCCAGTATCCCCAGCTCATCCAACTTGCAATCCGTCTCCTCCAGAGACATTACTGACACGGTCACCCTACGAGCATGAAGAGAAAGACAGAAAAATTACTGACACACTGTTACCCTACGAGCATGAAAAGACAGACATACAGAGACATTACTGACACTGTCACCCTACGAGCATGAAGAGACAAATTTTATGGATTCTGTAAGTGCCCTACTCAACATACTCATCCCGCATAGTTTCAATAGTTTCAATAATAATGTTCAACCAACCCTTCGCTGGCCGCGTACTCTCCCAGGTCTTTGTAGAAGATGGTGGAGGAGACGAGAGTGCAGGAGTCTTTGTCCTCTGACTCCAGATCTCCCAGGTCAGTGTTGGCCCTTCCATCCGTACATATCAGGACCTGACAAACATGGCCATCAACATGGTTAACTAGGCTATTTTTGATAGACTTTAACTTCAGTTAAATTAAACTTGAACTGCTCAAAATGTTACTTGAATCCTAGATTCTTGAAGAATAGCTTTTATTTGGAGTGATTAACAACATACAACACCTTCGACCCTGGTAGCCGAGAAGCCATTGCTATGGCAACCACAGCAGCAGGGCCTAGCGCTGTGGCACCACCTTCTTGAAGCCTGTGATTGCATGAGAGAAGCATAGCTTGGTTCTGATAAGCAGACATTTGATGATGACAGAGGAAATGAGAGCATGGTCGTGGTACTCCTGACCTAAAGTCAAATACCTGTAATGCATTGCTACACTTGGGTTGTCATCTAAGTTCACATAGTCAAGAGTTAAAGTCAACAGACCAAAAAGGGGCATTACTAATCAATACTGTACAATGCTAGCAAATTCACACAGCTACATTACAGTAAGTCATTGCCACAACCTCACATCTCATTTTACAGCATGGCATGTAAAAATACAAATTTGTTTCATTGTATGACTCATGAATATTATATAACCTGAGCTACGCAAAAGAGAAAAGGCAATCAGTGTCTATCACTATCATGACCTCCGCAGCATGCATGCAAGGGTAGGGAAGCAAAAGTGAGATGGGGTATATTTGAATCACAGGTACTCACGATACAAAAGGAATTAATGTGGAATAAATCTAGTGTCTGTAATCTGTAATGTTTTGTTTTTCTCCATTACCCAGCAATATTTTCTTGAAAGCTGTCCCTGGTTTCACTGACTGGTGGTGGTGTTGGAAAGGTAAGGCCTGCATTCTTCAGGAATTCACCATCTATTAACTCTTGCCCACAGATTTTCCAAGAGGTTGTAGTGCCATGTCCATGTAAAATAACCTAGCAACACACACAGACTAGTTGTAATCATGTGGAATGATTGTTGTCATTGAAAGCAATATTGTACGTCAATATAAAGCAAACCATCACACTAGTATTATATGAAGCCACTTATATTCCTTGTCTCACGTTAGTTACAGTTAGTTAATTTACCAAGGGCACATGACATCAGTAATGCCATGTTGTGAAGCCTATCCATAATTTATGAAAATGTTGAATAATTAAACACACCCAGGGCAAAGAAGCTGACTCTTACAATTCATGGCGGCTCTTAGAGATGTGACCACGAGAGCACTGAGATTAGTAGTTCTTGCAGTATGCACTCGTGAGTGTACTTGTGCTGGCTATGATAATGTTGTACTGAAAAGCAGCAGAGGAGGACGGAAGAACAATCACCTCATTGTTGAAGGTGACGAGAGCCACTCTGGTGTTCGGTTCTTTCTGACTGAGAGTCTGAACACACTGGAGCACAGCCTCCTGCACAAACTGTGGAAAAGGACATGAAGAGTAGGACACGTGTCCAATATTTAACCCTTAAGGGAGGATTAAAAAAGCTGCAAGACAACACTATGATATCTTAATTAATTATTTCATGCAATGCAAACGTTTGTGGCCCATAAATATACGTGTCTTTCTATTTCAAAACATATAGCATGATAAAGCAAAAAAGTCCATAGTCGATTCTCACCTCCAGACGTGTTTTGTAGATCGGTCTGTCAGTTTCTTGTACCTACAACAGGCGGCAGAAGTCATACATTCTTCTCAGAGACTAGTGCACACAAGGGACACACACGTGATGACCTCAAGGGACACTAACATGATGACCTCAAGGGACACTAACATGATGACCTCAAGGGACACACACGTGATGACCTCAAGGGACACTAACATGATGACCTCAAGGGACACACACGTGATGACCTCAAGGGACACACACGTGATGACCTCAAGGGACACTAACATGATGACCTCAAGGGACACACACGTGATGACCTCAAGGGACACACACGTGATGACCTCAAGGGACACTAACATGATGACCTCAAGGTACACACACGTGATGACCTCAAGGGACACTAACATGATGACCTCAAGGGACACACACGTGATGACCTCAAGGGACACACACATGATGACCTCAACGGACACACATGATGACCTCAAGGTACACACATAATCGCACATGCTCAGTTTAGAGTCTCCCACATACATACCCTGAAGCTTATGCTCATCGACCCAGAGATGTCAATGCAGAAGACGATGAGTGTCTCGGGGGCCTGGGCCCGCTGGTCTGGGGTCAGCAGGAAGAGGCTGTCCTGAGCTGCTGAGGGTGGGCAGGGCTGGGGAATGGGGGGAGGAGTAGAGGGGTCCCAGGACTGACAGAAGTAGCAGGACGCCACCTGGACACACAGTGATCATCAGAGTGGTGCTGTGGCCATCAAAGAGAGGGTTGTTCACTCAAACTAGTAATGCACTTGAGTCTTTGAAAAGCCGTGCATTGATGTTGAAATCAGCTATACGTTTGTCTGTAAACTGCTATATTTTAAAATACTCCCTATACTTGTAGTTACTGAGTAGTACTGATATACGGCTTTAAAAACTATATAAAACCAGACACATCCTAGGGTTTACACGTCAAAAATATGTTTATATGTGAAATGAAGTTGGGTGAAATGAGTATGGACTAAAGTTCTATTTATTGAAACTTCAGTGTTGTCATTACCACATTGTCATAGCAGGTATCCAGCACTGAGCCACACGTAGAACATGATGTTGGCTCTCCTTCCATTAACCTGTCTACAAAAACATGCTTTGGTTAACAATAGTATACGCACAGCCTCCACAAATCAACAACTCATTATTAGCACGACTAGCATGACCTTGCTTGGTCCTTTCAGGAGTTTGTTGTCTATACATTTATTTACCAAGTTAATTCAGACACAACCTGCAGTTCTAAAGACAACCTACCATTTGTATCCGTCACAATTTTATCAAGATCAACGAGTATGACATTGGGGTTGCCTGGCAATGGCTGCTTCTCCGTAGAGCCTGCGATATGGAACAACACTCATCAGTGTCATAACACAAACAAATAGCATCACAGTGGATGCTACTTCATCACCAGTGACACAACTGGGAAAACTACAGGATGAGGAGGTCCTGATGTTATTGTTGATATTGCCATCAGTGTCATCACTGCCATCGTTTCAATAATTCATTATATGGTCATCACTCACTCCAGATATACACATTTATTATTTTGAAAATCAATATCCTCAAACACAAACACACACACACACACACACACACACACACACACACACACACACACACACACACACACACACACACACACACACACCTGCATATAAACAAACACTAATCAAGATACCAACCTGATGATGGAGAAGTGTAGGGACTTGTTTTAGGAATTCTTTCAGAAATGGGGGAGAGAGGGGAGACTGCTGAAGGGAGTGGAGACAGGGGAGGGGGAGTGGAGGGAAAGATGATGGTGTACTCTGGAAATCTCGTCAAGAAGGGAGGGCGAGGAGGAAGAGGAGGGGCTGAGGAATCACAACAAATAATCATCTTGAATTTACTTACAATTCAATCTTACAATTATCATACACAAACACAACATCCCCATCCCTCCCTCACACACACACACACACACACACACACACACACACACACACACACACACACACACACACACACACACACACACACACACACACACACACACACACACACACACACACACACTCACACACACGCGCACGCACACACACACACCTTTGAGTAGGGGGGCTCTACAGTTGTCTTGTAGGGGGGTAGGGGTGGGGGGCGTCCTTATTCTGGGAGAGGGTGGAGCTGTGGGCATATAAGAGTCAATTGTCAACCTGGATACAACCAGTAACAGGTATTGCTAATCCACCATAGAGGTGCAAGGATACAGAGACGGACATTGCCACCAAACCTGGGAAGTGAAAGATAATTACCAGTCATTCAGGCACTAGAAAGGCTCTGTCTATAAAATAAACTGGTCATTCAGGCCCTAGAAAGGCTCTGTCATTGCACTGTGAAAGGTAGTTTTCTATGTTTATTTAGCCAAAATCATTTTTCTTTTCAAAGAGCAAACAAACAAATAACCAGGCCAGTAGTGCGTATGGTGGCCATTACATGAATCCCTCTTTCCTTCCCACCTGAGTGGGCTCGTGTCCTGGGTGAGTCAACCTGGAGAGTGCTGGAGGAAGGAGACGGAGGGGAGCAGAGGTCTTTGATAGGTCCAGGTGGGGGAGGAGGGGGGGTACGTGGACGAACTCTTATCACAGGGGGTAGGAGGGCTGGAGAAGAGACAGTTAATCATCATACACCATATGGACATTAAAAGGATATATTTTATCCTAATTATCAGAGACTCAGTCAAGTGAATATGGAATGTCAAACTCAGGTTTAATCGTTACGGTGATGATCATCAGAGGAGAGAGAGATGAGACCAGGCTTCACTAAAGATAGTTTCACCTAGGCTGTTTTCACTGACTGACTGTTCTGTTCTACTGTATTTAACTTAGAACACATGTGGGAGGAGGTGGTTACCAGAATGCTAATTCTTACCTAGGAGACAGAATGGCTAAGATATTCATGGGGAGGCCCTGGCCGAGGTGTCATCACTTCCCACAGTGATCAAGGCATACAGGAACTGTGACAATTTGGGTGCTTACAGAATACACAGGAAGCTATATAATTAACATTATATAACTTTTGACTGTGGACTACATTGAATAATCTATCTTATAATTTTCAGATACTATCAACATATTCTGATACAATATTTTAAAGGAGGATTGGCGTGAGGCTCACATACTCACACACACACACACACACACACACACACAAACACTCACACACACACACACACAGTAGGTCAAATGCATACACAACACAGTAGCTACTAATGAGATACATAGATGTAAGTGGCACTAACTTATACTTACAGTCAGGCATGTGCACAGACATTTTGGGGGGCAGGTGCTCAAACAAAAAAGGGCACCCATCGCCAAACTTATTTATGAAATTAAAAATAATAAATAAATAAAAAACACAGTAGGATACTTTCAACTTATATATTTATTTTTGTTTTGTTTACAAACTAACTCAAATTATCATGGGCTCCTCTGGACCAGGTACGGGTTATTGATTCTCCCTAATTTGTTTTATTAGTTGATGGCCTGAGCTGCTACCCAGAGCTGCTTGCTGCAGTTCCCTGTGCTTCTGCTTTTGGAGTCTGAGTTGATTTATCTTATCTTTTGGAGATAAATCAATTTTGTGCATAATAATCAAGAGTGACTAACATAATCTCTATCAATACAGTACACACATTTACTGTTTTCTGACAGAGTTGAAGCATAAGCAGCATTACACTACAAATATACCACAATACACCTCACTAGACTGTCATGTACGTAGCTTAACTTAAGACCTACCTTTCATTTTAATAATTCAATAATTTTAAATGAAACAAAACTAGAGAACTTGTCTAATTTGTAGAACAGTAAAACTGCCTTTATATTCTCTGCCTGCCTGCCTGCCTGCCTGCCTGCCTGCCTGCCTGCCTGCCTGCCTGCCTGCCTGCCTGTCTGTCTGTCTGTCTGTCTGTCTGTCTGTCTGTCTGTCTGTCTGTCTGTCTGTCTGTCTGTCTGTCTGTCTGCCTGCCTGTCTCTCTTCATTAAACATGCCAAATGTCAGTTAACAGCTGGACAAGGGTTCATCTATCACTAAACAACGTCGGGGGATTGCACAAACACCGTCATTACCTGTTTGTCTGATGTTGCGGGTCAGAGAAGAATAGGCCGAAGCCGTTTGGCCTGGCGCTCAGCAATGCATGAGCACTAAGTGGAGGAGGAGGAGGGAGGGGCGTGGTGGGGGCTTTTGAGCGCCGCGGAGCATGTCGGGCGAAACTCTCACAAGAACTAAAATAAATGCCCCCTCAGATATCAAAACACATTTGGGGGGAATTGATGACAGAGAGAGTCATTTTTATTCTTAAATATTGATGAATGAAGAAAAAAGTGGTCTCCAGCTGAAGGGGCACTTTTCTCATCCAGGGCATAGGCCACTTGGGGTCTGTGCACGTGCCTGCTTCCAGTATACTTACAGATGTATTAGTGCGGTGTCTCTCTCTCTCACTGTCTCAAACACATACAGTACACACTCAGACATACTGGGATGACTGGAATGGTAATGATAAATGGAATGACATACCTGAGATTTTAGGCTTTTCAATCAGTGGTGGTACGTAGACATATTGACATGCAAATTCCATCTCTCATTCCTGGTGCAATTGCAGATAATAAGGTAAACAGTGGGTGAGTTTAACTGACACGTACTTTAGCGTGTACTATAGCGTGTACTTTAGCGTGTACTTACGTCTAACTGACTTGTACTTAAGCATGTACTGAAAAATATTGCATTCATGATTTCACCACATCTAGCATTGAGGCAACATTCATGGATTCTGTCATACTGTTGCCAAGGCCCCAAATAGAAAACATTTACAGGGATATCAACAAAACACTAAAATGTTACAACACCACTCCTATCCAATAAAAGCAATCTTAGTATTAGGATGAGGCATTACAGGTCTGGTGTCAATTCTTTCTATGTTTTGAGAGGCTATGTTCTTTCTCTGTTGTAAGGCTTTATCAGACAAAGAACTCCACAGTACATTATGGTACTACTCAAACCTGCAGTTCTAATCGTACATACTGTACAGTACAACACCAAAAGTGAATTTGAATGAGGCTAACAGCTAACACAGCTAATCATATATAATACATGTCAACACAGCTAACAAAGCTTTTTGCTCTCTAAACCGTGGCATCAGGAAAGAAATACAAACAAACAGTTCAACATCTTTATGTGACAAAGTATAATTTGTGACACTTATCTAGTGTCTTACCTGTCTGTGGTGTGAGAGAGCCCCAGCCAGTGTTTGTAAGTTAGACTAGAGGGTCAGTGTGCTCGCACCTGTAGCATACTGAGTTCTGACCCGACCAGTCCAGCCAGTTTCTCAGCATCATTCCTTCTGTAGCAAGGAAGTGTAAGAATAGCACATCCAACTGGATCCAAATGCATGTGTGTCTGCGTGTTTGAGTGTGTGTGTGTATGTGTGTGTGTGTATTCACCTGTCCGCTTTGTCACCCTTTAATGCATTTGTGTGCGTGTGAGATTAAACACTGAAAACCCACACAGAAACATAACCGGCATTGCAGTTGGTGCAAATACTTTCTGCTTAAAGTTGAACTTTGCCCCCGTCCTGAGACTGAAGCATGCAGAACACACCCAAATCTGTGTTAATAATCCACAACTCCTACACTTTGTGCAGAAGATCCCAACCTCTTTGTGTAGAACAGGTTGAACATTTTGAAAGAAGTCTTTTGGCCCCAGAGAAAACTAAATAATTGAAGCACTGACCACATTTACAACTCTTTAGTGTTTTTATTTTGTAGATGTAACAGGAGAGCACTGCTCCCAGCAAAATTCACACAGCGCCTCACATCTGCTGAAGACATTCCATGCGGCCTCTGTGCGATGACGTCAGAGGAAGGAACTAGGCGTGGTCTGGAACAAGTGCTCTGTAGTTCTCAGTATTCACCACTGTCTGTGTCTGGACTACAGGGACAGGCACCACTAAAGTCTGATGTAAATACACAGTCCATGTCACCTGTCTGACATTGATTTTTTAAGTGTTATATTTGTGTCTTTGAAATTCACAGGAAAATCATATGATTTGTTTCACATAGATACATCGTTTTGTTTGGAATTCAGCTAGTACTCTCTAGCCTTCCACTCTTCAGCATCTGTAAACATCTGCAACTGACCGGGGACAAATTAGACTGTTCAAACCCAAACCAGGTTTAATTAGAAACTCTATATAGATTTATTTAGACAGTTTGGATACAGTTAAATTGCATTCATAAAAATGAAATGAATACATGCTGCATTGTTTTCATACCTCCAGGTGAGAACCTATTTTTGGTTAATATTAATGCATTACTCTCATGTGAGAGGAGGAAATATACTTTTCTGGGGCTCCAGGCACAGTGGTGCAGACAATCAGCTGTCCACATTCTTTATTCCTGGTTGCTACGGTAACAAGAACCAACATCGGGAGCAGCTGCATCTGAGCCCTCTGGCTCCCCTACTGGGCTGGAGGTCAGTCTGTGAGCTCAACGTAATGGGCTGGGTAGAATCCCTCCACACCGCCCTCCTTCATGCCTCTGCCCCAGCCCTGGTCGTCCTCCTCCTCGATCTTCAGGAACAGCTCACCTGGAGAGACAGGTAGGAGACACTTGTTCAAAGGGTACCCAGGTGAAGCAAGTGAGCCAAGCTACAAACAGAACCCCATCCATGCTCCGTGACTTCAAGAAAAGAAAAAAAGCATCCAAAGGGTCACACCACTAATCATCAGAGGGTTTCTAGACAATGGCCAACTATGCTTGAAAACACTCTTTGAATGCATAAATGTATAACATAGCACATACAGCATTCTTCCCAAACGATTTGTTATATTTTGACACCTGGAATGTGAATTTAAGCTAACATTTTCCCCCCTACAAGTCGAGAAAAATGTCTACCAGTCGCTCAGGGTTCAAACTGGATTTGCGTTCACTGAAAATAAAGTGAGAAGTTGGGGGGGGGGGGGGGGGGGGGGGCGGCACTAAACTGAAAGAGTAGAGACAAAGGAGAGTGAGAGAGAGAGGGTGAAAGGATATAGCATGCAACCATCAATGACTGAAGACATCTGTGAAATGTGCTGAGATTAATCTTTTGAGCGTGGCTCCTATTTTCTGAGAAGAATAGATAATTGTGCAGATAGCCAGGGGCAGATGGGCTCCCTTCTGAGATGGGTTCAATTCAAAATGTTACCTGCTTTGAAGGAGAGCTCATCTTCTTCTTCTCCAACGTAATCATACAGAGCCCGGACTTTCACCCCTCCAATCATCACTCTGAGTAAGGGAGAGAGATAGAGACAGAGAGAGTGGGGGGAGGAGATAGAGGGAAGAAGAGAATGAAAAACAGATTGCGTTATATTGCAGTATATTACCACCCAAAATGCCTTTAGGTCTTGTGTGTGTGTGTGTGTGTGTGTGTGTGTGTGTGTGTGTGTGTGTGTGTGTGTATGTGTGTGTGTGTGTGTGTGAAACAGCGCACAGTCTTACGTTCTCTCCTCTAGTGCTCTCTTAGGTTTCTTGCCACGCTTTGGTTTGCGCAGAGGAGGAACCCACTCCTGATGGAACACACTTAAGTCATGAGTACCATACTTAAACAGAATGGGTTAACAACAACTCAATATCTATGTAAATACAAACATCAAAGAACATGTGAATATGGATGGCCCATATTATATAGGGGGTAATGGAATTAATAGTCCTGTGGATAGATGACTGGATGATAATAATATGAGGAGGGATGGGAGAGATCATAATATGAGGAGGGATGGGAGGATGAAAAAGGGAGATATCATAATATGAGGAGGGATGGGAGGATGAAAGAGGGAGAGATGATAATATGAGGAGGGATGGGAGGATGAAGGAGGGAGAGATGATCATAATATGAAGAGGGATGGGAGGATGAAGGAGGGAGAGATGATAATATGAGGAGGGATGGGAGGATGAGGGATGGAGAGATGATAATATGAGGAGGGATGGGAGGATGAGGGATGGAGAGATGATAATATGAGGAGGGATGGGAGGATGAGGGATGGAGAGATGATAATATGAGGAGGGATGGGAGGATGAGGGATGGAGAGATGATAATATGTGGAGGAATGGGAGGATGGTACCTCTAAGCAGGGCCAGTCGGTGGGCATGCCAGGGCCGTGATTATTCTTCCACCAACGCAGATCATCTGGCTCACTTATTGACATCAGCGTGTGGTGCATCTCACTGTACACAGCCTTCACACTGAGAGGGAGAGGGATAGGGAGAGGGAAAGAGGGAGAGGGAGAGAAGAATGCATTCATTTCATAACCATTGTATAAATATATCCTGTGAGTCAGAGACACACGTGCATGCATCCATGTGACAAACATATACATACACTGTTGTTCACAATCTTTACATTAAGAAAAAATATACACACACACACATGTACCAGCATTGCACAAATATACAGGTGGAAATACATCAAGAGAGAGCTCAACTAGATACTCACCCCCCTCACAAAAACACAGACTTACACACCCCACACAAACACAGACTTACACACTCCACACAAACACACCTCTCATTGTTGGTGACGTCCAGATGACGGTGTATTGACAGGAAGGCCTGTTTGAGAAAGCTGATGCGTTTCCTCTCCTCCTCTTGTGACTTGTCAAAAATAGCCTCCATCTCCTCCATGTAGCGAGGGGCATATGAGGTCACATCTTCCAGAACTTTCTCATACTTCTCACGGGCCTGAAGAAACACCAGTCACAAACCTGTCTGTTCTCTGAGACCGCCACAGAATAGCCTGCTCATTACCAGACATCAAACATCTCTATTGGGTTTTGTGTCTCTAAGATAAAAGGTATACCTTCAAAATGTTCATGCAAGAAGCATCATTATTTTATAACATATAATATTACATGCATTATATCACATAAACCACTGATACTGATCCATAATACTGTAAATAGGGGCTGCATGAGGGAGTCATTCTTAAGCAGGTCAGCTGTGAGAGGGGCCTCACTTTCTCTCTCTCCTCGCTGTCCTTCTCTGTGGCCTTCACAATCTTGTTGAGTTTCTGTTCACTCAGGGCAGGGTTGTCCTTGGCCTCCTTCTCGCGGTCAATGGCAGTCTGCTCACGCTGGCTGGCCTTGTTGAAGACTGCACGTGCCTGCTCCAGCTAAAAACCAAACAGTAGAGATATGCTATTAAAGATGAGATGATATAACTGACAATAGGCTGAACCTAGCATCTACAGAATAGATCATTTCAAAATAAATTGACTTGAACATGGCACTGTGTCACTGGTTTATATGGGGATTTTTCTCCATGCGTTTCCCATAACAAAAAAGTTAATTGCTGCATGTACTGTATGATTCATAATATAGTACTCCATACACGGGTCAAGTAAATTACTAACTAAACTAATTAAGTAAATAAAATACTGTTTGCAGAGACATAAAATGTGATCAAGAAGTACATTAGTCATGGAGGAGTCAAAGTCAGCTCCACTCAATTAGCATCTTTTCTTTTCTCATTTGCAGTCACATTTTATATTTCCATTGTCTTACTTTTTTCAGCTTTTTGGCCCATGGCTTTTGAGCACGCGAGAACTCTGTCTCTAAGTCGTGCGCTTCGCGGAAGCCGTGGAACATCTTGCGTGGGAAGGTGTCCTTCTGCCAGGTGCGCACGCGGTCCCCTTCCTCAGCTACGAGCGACTGAGAGATGGTGGAATGCAGGACGGAGAGACGCTCAGTGGAAGTAAAGAAACACTGCCAGGCCCGCATGAGGGAGCCATACAGAGGCCCTGAGGGGAGGGAGAGAGAGAGAGAGAGAGAGAGGGAGAAAGAGAGAGGGGGGGGGGGGGGGGGAGAGACACAGACAAATATTCAAACATAACTGGAAGCAGAACACTAATGTTAATATAAACAATGAGACCAGACGAATACAAATAATTGTAATTATGGGAAAAAGTATTGCATATTAAGGAACAATATGGGTCCAATCTTGCAACAATGTCAGGTTCAACTATTTGTTGATTGACTATTTTCAGGGCAGGCTGCACAACACGAATGAGCAGTGTGCTTACAACATCCAGACTACATGAGAAGGGTTTAGACATTAAATGTGTGGTCTACAAATGTATATAGTGCTATGTATGGAATGTAAGTGGATTTTGTAAATATCAAATATTGCCAGTGTGTAGGATATCTTCTGGAAAAACATTAAAAACGTAGTATAAATGCAATCATTATAAAAACACAAAACACATCCTAAACATAAATCATGACAATTTTGATCCTTTGTATGTATGTATACAGTATAAGAATATATGAATTCTGGGTAATGGAGTTCTTGTGTAGGGCGATAAGGGCATGAGTGAGTGAGGGATGGGGAGTGAGTGAGATAAGGACGGACTTGTCTCAGAAATGTTCTTCCATTTGCTGCTCCAGAGGCTGAGCTGCTGGGCGTACTGCTTCTCCACACGGGCACGCTCCTGGAAGCAGGCCACGATGTCATTACACGCCTGGAATGAGTCAGGGGTCCTCTGCACTGTGCGCTGGTAGTTCCCAGGCTATGACAGAACATGAGAGAGAGAGACAGACCGTGAGATGGAGAGAGAGAACGGAAAATTGCAAGGCCATCATACTTCATTAAACGAGGTGTGGCCGGCAAAAAAACCCTCATTACTGTCTAAATGCTTCAATTCAGTCCCATATCCACCTCCCCCCTGTCCCTCCTGCTTACCATCCAGAAACTCAGTTTGTTGACGTCCTCCGGAGGGGCTATGGGTGGCGCTGACTCATTAGCATCCATCTGTAAAAACAGTCCAGATTACCGGAGTGCCCACATGCCAAAGCCAAGTCTGCAACACATGCTTAACACTGTACATCTTCACACAACAGCCTACACCGGCTGAGCTCCCCAGTCCCTGTCATGTGTCGTGTGGTTTAAAGGGACTAGCCTCCAGAGTCTGCGGACGCCATTTGTGCTTGTTTGTATCTACTGTACACAGCCACAGTGATCCACCCAGCTGACACAGTTGGCATTCGGAGGCTGGAATCTGTCAGGGGGGATAGAGCCCCCACTGAATTCCTCCGTGTGTGGCAGCGGCCAGCCCAAAATAAACAGCAGAGAAAGGTCATATGGCTCTCCATGCCTCTCCCTCTCCCTCTCCCTCTCTCACTCATTAAATCTCGTACTCTCACTCTTTCACTCTCTGATTCACAACCCAAACTCCGCCCATGACCTGTCACACACACACACACTCTTCCCAACTTTCTTGACTTTTCATTGTTCCCTTGCCCTGCCCCATGAAACATCAACATCTGTTTACATTTACTAGTGGATCGCTCCAGGCACTGACGCAGTGCAACCAGTAGGACAGTTAGGAGCACCCCTAAGCTGTGTGTAATATACAATGTGTATATTAAAGCTATTAATAGATAAAAAATGACAGCTTACTATACACACAGGCATAGAGATGGGCAGGGTGAAACTGGAAAACCACAATCTTAAGTAAGACTTGTGATGGCAAATGAGAACCGCAAACAGCAATCTTTCACGGTCTTTCTTCTTGTTCTACCCATTGCATACCAAGTTTTATCATTGTCTGATATTGGGTACTGGACTAACAGTCATAAATCATGCAGTTGTATTTATAATACACTCATCGTGTTTCATTTAAAGTTGATTTTTCTGGAGGACTGTTCATAATTATCTTCTATGAGATCACAGACCACATCATGTAATTCAGATGTTTCAATACTTATTTCATTGACAACTGCATAGTGAGTGTTGCTGTAGACCTCCAAAATATTTAAGCGCTTAAATTAGCGCATATGCGCCCCACCCAGCAACGGACTACACACATTTACAGGGATAAACAGACACACACACATGCCCATACAGACAGACAGTACACAGTCCCTCATATTTCTCATGCGTCTGCATGTTCACTCATCGACCTACTTTCCAACCAGTGTGTAGAGTCACACAGATCCACACACATCTTTAACTCACACAACATAGTTATGGATGTAAAACGACATCTATTACATGCAGTAAACACACAGATGAGGAGTAGGTATGACGACAACAGAGTGATCTGACAGAGACCTTGATTCTGATTCAGCTCGGTAAAGGGAAGTCTGCTACGAGGAGAGATAAAGCCTTACCTTTGAGTTTTCTCCTAGCCGCAGGTGGACGCTTTCACTCTCCTGTGGGTTTATCTGTTCTTCTTCTTCTGTCAACTTCTCTTCTTCTGTCAACTCAACTTCCCTCATTTCTGTCCCCCTCTCCGTGTCTCTCCCTTTGCAGCAGTTTGCTTCTCAACTTGGCTCAGTCAGTGTCATATGATGGCAGCTTTCTCTCTCTCTCTTGCACACTCCTCAGTCACTCTCTCTTACGCACGCTCTCTCTCTTTAACACACACATACTTACTCACATGTATGCTCACACACACACACACACACACACACACAAACTCGCAATGATGTGTTAATGAATTAGTGTGTCCTCACATGGAGGAACTGTGGAAATGTGAACTTATTTTAACCCACTCTCCCTAACAGGACGGTGCCAAGTGACGGCCAGTCATGCAAGCCAATTAGTGTGCATGTGCTTTTGTGCGTCTGCTAGTATGTGTGCGTGTCCATGTGTAACAGAGGGGTGAGGGGGCTCAGGTTCAAACAGTTCAAAGTTCAAACACAGCAAAGTGATAATACATTCTTTAAAAATAACAAAATACAAGTAACATTTCAAAAAAATAAATCCAGTAACTTCTCAAAAATCATTGCCTTATATGGGGGCCAGTTCAAATCCATGATGTGTCACGTGTGTAAAACCCAATTATTCCAGTAACGGCACACACTGTTTTAATGACTGCATTAATAATATAAAGCATGCAATTACTCTCAGTGAATTATTTCACTTTAAATGCATTTAGTGCCTAACCAATAATTAAATTGTTATTCCTAATTAGTCTGCACTTTTAATAATAATAGACTTAGAGGCAGCACTATTGTATTCGACCAAATTAATTAGAGATGGAGACAAGGTGTCTCATGTTTGATGTAGAATATGTCTGGTGCATAAACGTTGATCAAAAAAGGGTGGCTGTCCTTGAGGATGAGGTAAACATGTAAACATTAGACAATAATAGTTTGTTGATCATTTATTCAAATATCTTAATAATAACTATATATAGCATTATTATCTTTCATTAAAACAATAGAAATTCTGATATATTTCCTTACCTCTGCATACACACGTTCATACTGTATATTGTCTTCATATATAATTTAATGTATAGATTTGACTATGTTCTAAAATATTCTTTTTAAAATATATAAAGAGATGCTCTCTACAGAACCCATTCTATAAGAAACCTCCTGCAAGCAAAGAAACGCATAACACTACATATTTGTTTGATTGTAAATGTGTGTGTGCATGTTTCCTTGGTGTTTTTGCAGGTACTGGTAATGCATGGTTCAATGTTCATGCAGAATACAAGAGTGTGTGTGTATTTGTGTGTGTGTGAGTGTATGTAGGCATCCACTAAATTCACAACAAGCTGATTATGTAGAGAGCATCTCAAGGAAAAACTAAAAGCCCATCAGACCCCCGCAGGTTTCAGACTATCTGGAAGACAAAGATCCTTTTTGAGCTTGAAAAGAGTGTACATACTTAACCATTATTACTAAAACTTTAAACTATAATTATCGTCATCATTATCATGATTTGCAATTAATGACTTATTCCTCAATCCCCACGGTCAATATCAGCAGTATCAGAAGCAACATTGTTCTCACAGATTACCACAACCTTCATTCTTATTATCGTTCTCATCCGTTGAATCATCACCACATGGCCTCCGTTATGGAGTCACTATAATAGTGATTGCGATGAGGGCAATGTCCCATAACACAACATCATTAATTAACACATTGGATCCATAATGGCGTAATAATAACAATTCCATAAACTAAAACGTCGTCATCCAGACCAAATGAAAAGGTAAAGACATGTAGCAGTGGCCTAGCAAATTTCAAACAGCTTGAAGCTTTGATGTTCTTTTCCAGCCACTTCCACGGCTTGGTCACCACTGTGGTCAGAGTCTTTGTCTAGCAGATGGAATTGTGTTCATTGATTGGATGATCAGTTGAAATCACGCTGATTATTTGGGTGATCCATTGGTTCTGATCACTCTGAATGTCTCCGTTTGCTTTGTTAGTGAGGTGTGTATGTGTGCGTGTGTAACTGATGTGTGTGTGTGTGTGTGTGTGTGTGTGTGTGTGTGTGTGTGTGTGTGTGATATTGATGTATCAGTAAGTTGTGTGAAAAATATCTGCATTCGTCTGTACACGATTGTATTGGCTAAACCACAGGTGTGCAGTGAACCACGCAAGAAATCACTTGGAAAAAGAAAAAAAATCCAGCTTCTCTCTCTGCTTGCATTCCTCTCCAAGTTATGTTCAGTCATTTTTAGGTAATATTTCAGTCATCAGAGATTTCAGTTATCTCTCTAGTAGTTTGTTTGTTACAAGACTCCCTCTTCCCCCCATTCTCTCAGCTCTCAATCCCCTCATCTTTCATTCTTTCGCTCTGTCCTTCAGATGAAACAGTAGAGACAGAGAAAGGAGAGGAGAGCCTAGGAGAAAGGGAGGGCAAATCAAGAGGTGAGAAAAAATGAAGAGAAAAGGAAGATAAGAAATCGAGAATAGCAAGGGGGGGGAAGTAGAGGGGGTATCTTAACCATCTATAGACAGTAAACTCTATAGATATATGGATAGATACTCGGATAAAAAGTGTAGAATCAACAGATCTATGCACTGATAGATCTAGTTTACTAAGGAAAGTCAAAAAGGGGGGCAAACTAGGGAGGGAAGGAGGACAAATAAGAAGTCAACAAAAGTCGAGTGTCTGCCATGCTACATCAAAAAGAATACTGATGACCGAAACAAAACGACAGAGAGAAAGAGAGACACAAAGAGAGAAAGGGAAAAAAAAGAAAGAAAGAAAGAAAGAAGACTAAAGGGCAGCTCCTCCCTCTTCTACACTCCTCCCTGACGCTGTCTGCTCCCTCACTCTCTCCATGTCTCCGTCCGTCCTGCCTCACCTGTTGGTGAGTTTGCGGAGCGCCCGCTCGATGTTCATCCGGTGGCCCACCCGGCTCACTCCCAGGTCCAGGAAGTCCTCTTTAGTCAGCGACGGCAGGTGAGAGCCGTCGATCTCGTTGTCCAGGAAACGTTCGTGGTGCTCCCCGAGGTTCAAGTAGACGAGCCAATCGGCGACATCATACTTGCTCCAGTAAGGGAGGGGCTTGGTGGCAAAGGGCCTGGCAGGTGGGGGCAGGGTGAGTGGTGGGTAGGAAGGGGAGGAGCAACCCGACAAGAAGTGAGTGGGCGAGAGAGAGCGGGAGACCAGGAGTGGGTTGGAGGTGGGCACTGGGTTTGGGGAGAACAGTGGAGGGGTGCTGGGGAAGTATGGGTCAGATAGGGGGACGGGGTGAGCAGGAGGGGTGAGGGGGGGTTGGAGCTCAAATGGGGCGTTGTACATGGAGCTGGGGAAGAGAGGCAGGGAGGAGGGCCTGGGGGGTCCAGGCTGGGGCCTGTCCGTGCAGGAGATGAGCGGGCTGGGGGCCCGGCGCCGTGGGGAGTGGCCAATGTGAGACTCAGATCGTCGTAGGTCCCCGGGGGAGTTGAACTGGAACTCCAGCGCTTTGCCCCGATACTTGGTGCGATGCTTTGGGGATGTGGGATAGGGCGAGTAGGATGGAGACAGAGGGGGGTGGGAGCGAGAGAGAGAGGAAGGAGACAGGGGCGGAGCAGGGTGAGAGAGGGAGGACGGGGAAAGAGGGGGAGCATTGAGAGCGAGAGGGGAGGGTGGACACGACCAGTCTGAGTAGGAGGGTGGCTGAGTGGGAGAAGCAGACTGTAGGAGATTCAGAGGGGTCAGAGTCGGGGACATGTTGGGGTTGAGAGAAGGGGGGAGCATTGGAGGAAGGGAGGGGTGGTGTGTTGGGGAGAGGGGCAGAGTTGGGGACAGGGCCCTGTGGAGGACATGTGGGATGGAGACAGGCAGAGGGGACGAGGAGCGGACTAAAGGGGGACTCATGACTGATGTGGCGTCTTCTTGAAACCTGTCAGAGAGAAAGAACAAGGCATGCGCCCACTGTAAATTCACAACATTATTAGAGATGACTCCTATGGCAGACTTTAATGTGGCTTCACCCATTTAGCATGATTTGCAGCTACTCAACATTTTTGACAACGCAACAGAAGTTCAGTTCAGACATCTGATAGAAACGAAATATTACTGTTTAGTTTTATAGTTATACTTCTGCATTGCAAGATTGTTCTCCTGTGTGTGTGTGTGTGTGTGTGTGTGTGTGTGTGCCTGCGTGCGTGTGTGCGCATGTGTGTGTGTGTGTGCGCGTATGTGTGTGTTGATCGTCTGGGTACTCCACTAGTGCAATTCACCACCAGGGCCTATGCTTATAGACTACAGGAACAATGCCCCATTGCACCACAGCAGACATCCCCACCCTGGCCCAGATGTGTGGAATACAACACGTGTATACCCCCCCCCCCCTTGCTGACCGGTATTTCAACTAGAACACTGTAATGTACTTTTCCTGGTTTCTACATTGGATGCTGGAATGGACTTCCTGCAGGAAACCTCAGAGAAACCTTTGATTCGCCTCTCTTGGCCATTGCCGAAAGTTTGTCCGCTGCAGATCCTATCACAGCTGTGTTGTTTTGTGTAAATATCTGATGTGGCTGCCATAAAACACTGTAGCAGTATTTCTGTGTGACTGACTATCAGGTATATCATACTGAAGCCAGCGGTAAAATTCTGATACTTTTATATTTAGGTTTCCTCCGGTAGGAGGTAACCTATTGTTATTGTAGGCTTTCTTATTATTATGTTGCTGCAATGGGAGTCAATGGCAGCCCATAGAACCATATGGTAACTTTTTGTGAAATTTGGCACACTCATTAAGGACAGTCCCTTCTTCATTCACACCAAGTTTCATGGCTCTCATTACACCACTCTAGCGCCACCAACAGGGCAAAGTTGGACTTTTGTAACACACACAACTTTTGAACCGTATGACCGATTTTCAAAAATTAGGTACCATTGGATTCCCTGGATCAAGACGAATTAAACCCACCCCTTGGCGTCAATTTCTGGTTATTTAGATTTTCCGCTATTTCTAGTTTTATCAAAAACCTTTGAAAGCCTTCTCCTCCTACAATTTTGGGCAAATCTTCTTCAAAATCACCAGAGATGATCTTCAGACCTAGCCTCACAAAATTATGGAAATAATTTTGATCCTCACTACCGTTTGTCCGGTACAGCCACTCAAATTCAGCAGAAAAGCGGCCAAACAGGAAGTGAAGTCATATGTCAGCAAATATTTGAGTGAAATTTACGCCACAGGGTGTGTTTAATTCGTCTTGATCTAGGGAATCCAATGGTACCTCATTTTCGAAAATCGGTTATACGGTTCAAAAGTTGCGTGTGTTAACACAAGTCCAACGTTGACCCGTTGGTGGCGCTAGAGTGGTATAATGAGAGACATGAAACTTTGTATGAATAAAGAAGGGACTGTCCTTAATGATTGTGCCATATATCACAAAAAGTTACCATATGGTTTGTCCGGTACAGCCACTCAAATTCAGCAGAAAAGCGGTCAAACAGGAAGTGAAGTCATATCTCAGCTAATCTTTGAGATATCAACACCAAACTGGTATGTCACTTGGAAGACACTACAACATGTTCCCATGTGCAAAGGCAACTTCATATCTTGAAAAATGATTGATATAAAGCAAATTGGATACATTGTTAACGCTAAAATAATGCTTTACACATCTGCAGGTCAAAAAGTGAAACTCTGATTCAATCACAAGTTCATATGAAGACACTTGAGAGTGTTTAGTACACAAATCTGAAAAAAAGTTGACTGTAAGATAAAAAGTAGATTTTTGGTGAATATTTGAAACATGCATGCTTGACTACTTGCTAGGGTGGTTCTCTATAGAATGTCTCTCTGTCTCCTCATCCGCGCGGCTCCTAAATCTCACACACTCAGTCTCCCCTTAACACACGCGCAGGCTTTGTTTTACGCACACACATTCTCACAGACACACAGCTTGGTGTCACACACATACATTCTCACAGACACACAGGGTAAGCGCACACATACAACCTCCACTCAGTCTAAACTTCAGGGAAAAGCATTGTAAATGTTGGATTTGAAATGTAATATCCCATTGGCAAGTCTGCAGCATGGATTTTTCTATACAGTGACAAATTGTCACAAAATTACATTTTTCCCTGGTTCGCAATGTTTGGAGGAGGAAACCGCCATCGCTGCTTGCAGCTATATTTATATTTGTTATTGCCTGATACAATGTAAGAATGTAACAAAAATAAAACTCATCATTCCATAAAAACACTGCATATGGTTCCAGTCTTCAATCTCCCACAGTATCCGAGTTAGAACACAGGTAACCTTAACTGGCAAGCTAGGTAGCTACTCTTGAAAGATAAGAATAAGCCTAATGTCATATTCTGTCTGATTGCATTTCTGAAGACCCATATGAGATGGTGGTAGGCTATCTGAACACACCTGTGTCGCACTAATGGACATAAAGCACACAAAATTGACTATAACAGGAACTCACTTCTTACTAAAGTACTTATATATTTTCATATACTTAGATCTCACTTTTACCAACCATATCAAGGGAATCAACAAAATAGTCTTCTATCAGTTAAAAAAAAAAGCCGGAATCAAGGGTTTCATGTTCCAAAAAGGACAAGAAAAGCTCATTCATGCTTTTAATTCCGGTAGAGAGCTCTGCTGTAATGGCCTCTTAACTGGTCAGACTAAAATAGGGACGAAGAGAACAGAGCACATTCCTCCAGCTCTAACATCTTTATATTGGCTTCTAGTTAGTTACAGAATAGAAGTGCTGCTACAAGTCTATAAATCACTGAATGGTTTGGGTCTAGAATACATCTATGATATAAACTGAATAGGGTTCTTACATCCATGGACTCAGGTCAGCTAGTTGAGCCCAAAGTCCAAACCAATCAGGGTGAAGACTATTTAGCTGTTATGTTGCATGCAACTGGAACATACTAAGATCTTAGATGTGTCCCAAATAGCAGGTTTTATATACAGGATAAAAAAGATTCCTCTTTTCAAGTGCGTATGATTGAGCTCTAAAATGTGCACTCTATTGTTACTGCACTTTACTCTTTGTATACCTACATTACTTATATTTTAATACAAATTATCTTTGTTCCTTTATAACTACTTTATCTACTGTGTATTTACATATTAGATATATATTTATAGATACAAAGTTTGTATCCTTTGTTGATTTGCACTCTTAATCACCTTGCCTTGTTTTATTTGGATATTCCTTCTGCTTCTATATAAAGAAACTTGAATTGCCTCTGTGTATGAAATGTGCTGTATAAATAAACTTGCCTCTGTGTATGAAATGTGCTATATAAATAAACTTGCCTTGTCTAATGTCAGATCATATTTGAATGCATGTGTAACCAGTGTTGTGAGAAGACTATCCTCTTAGTGGACCCATGTAATGGTAGCCAGCAGGCACAGTGCTATATGCAGTGAGTAAACCTCACTCCCAGGAGGTTCCTTATGCCATGAGCTTCAATATGCCCTAGACCAATCACCAACTGTTCTGGTTCATGAAATACATCAGGATTTGACTAATGGGGAACAACTCAAGCAGCTAAACAGCTAAAACCAGGGTCAGGCTATTTCGGTTTCACCTCAAATTCCTTCCCCACAAAACAAGTCTGTCATTCAAGTCACAACCGGCTAGCTGTTATACGAGCATATCAAAGAACATTGATTTGTAGCTTATACTGTAGTGCATCAGTTCATTATCATAGGTGGTTGTTTTCACTCCTCAGTGCATCACCTAGCTTACATAATTGGCTTTGTTGTTCTTCTCGTTACCTTCCACAAAAATGTACAATTACAATCATGCATCACCTATAGTGGTTAGCCAGTTAGTAGCATACCATATATCCAAGCACATTGACCTGAAAAGTAACTGCATGTAATATTACAATGTCTCTTAATCCACTTTGCTATCAAGCTCGTTAACATAACGGATGACAGCTGTTGTCCTTTACATACACTACGCATATTAAATATAAATATACATATATCTGATGTGACCTATAGGTGCCTATCGGCTGTAACGTTGCTGTTTCTAACCCAAGTGAGGGGTTCACTTCCACAGAAAAACAGCAAAATATCGACTCTTTACTGGACAACTCAATACTAAACCTAAACCGGGTATTTATCTGTGGTCTTATTGCACAACAACCACAGATGTCTGCAGCATGAATACATGGAGTTGTAAAGTAGCCTGCATGGGGAGCTGATCTTCGATGCAGTAATGCCATGGCAAAACATTAATGCAGCTAGCGTATAATCAGCTAACAATCACAAACTTGTGGAGTCCATACATTTAACACGCGGGCAGATGAGCACTATTCTGCTCACCCGTGAATCTCCCCTTAAAACTACGATAACCAGACTGTGTGAGCAGAGCAAGCAGTGCCATGGAGGCAGTATAGGTGTGTTGGGGTCAGGTGTTGTGCTCTAGCTCTGACTGAGTGTGGGACGCTCCCTCACCTGCCTGAGGGGGGCTCCTTCTGGCTCTGCCAGCCCCCCATCTGCTGCAGCTTGCTGCTGAGCTCGGTGATGATGCTGGCCTTCACACTGGCCAGAGGAGAGTTCAGCCGACGGTCCATAAAAAGCGGTCCCCGCACCCCTCCCGGCTCACCCTCTTCTGATCCCCCAACCTGGCCTATCCCCAAACCACGGCCTCTTTCCTCTTCCTCGTGTGTTCTCTGTCTGTGGGGGTGCTGGATGAAGGTAGCGGCGCTAGGCTGTCGCCGTAGTGGCGGCACCGGCTTGCCACTCTGGTGGGTCCGGATGTGTGTGGCGTCATTATGCATTTTGTAAGCTGCCGAGGAGTCTAGGGACTCTCTCCTTTCCAACTGAACTCGATCTTTACCAGCCAACCTACCTCCACCAATCTCCATGATTTCTTTCCTCCTCTCCCCTCTCTCACATTCCCTCACACCAACTTTTTCCAGGTGGTGATCACTACTGCTGTGGCTGTCTAGCTCCTCAATCCCAGAATCCACCACTGCCTCCTGCCACTCTCCCTGGCTCTCAACAGCCTTAGTGGGGAGCTGATTACCAGGGTGAACTGTTGAGGCAGCAGTAGTGGTGGTAATTGCATAAGGGGCCTGACTGGTCGTCGTGGTGGCATAGGTGACGGTGGTTGTCAAGGAGGCATTTCCACGGTCCTGGCCCTGGGCTGGGGCAAAGAAGAGAGGCTGAGGGCGATGGAGGGATGGAGCAGACACAGCAGAGGTGGAGGAGGCAGGTGGGGGGTTGGAAGGGTTAAGAGAAGATGGGGGTGCAGTTGGAGGAAAGGCTTGTGGTGAGGGGAGGGAAGGCGAGAATACAGATTGTGTTAGGTTGGCCACTTCACTGTCATAAGATGTTAGACTGGATGCTGCCGAGTCTCCTGCCTGAGGAGAGGGTAAGGGGGGTGGGGGAGGATGGGGAGGATGAGGAGGATGGGGAGGATGGGGAAGATGAGGAGGCTGGGGAAGATGAGGAGGATGGGGAAGATGAGGAGGCTGGGGAAGATGAGGGGGCTGAGGTAGCATGGGTGGTACTGGTGGTTGCGGGGGCAGTGACTGGCTGGGGATGTTCAATATGATTTGGGGTGCTACCACCTGACTAATCTGTGGGGGCAGGGATTGACTCGAAAGGTTAGAATCCGATGATGAAAAAGGCATGTTGGAGGGGGGGATTTTGGGGCAAAGCTGGGGTGGAGGAATAAGCGGACAAGGGGGGAATAAGTAGGGGTGGACCACAGCGGAGGGGTGAAGTGGCTGCTCCTGCTCCTCCTGTTGCGGGTCTGACTGGGACTGAGCATGTTGCAGGGGCTGGGGCTGCTGCTGGCACAGGGCGGACTGCTGTGATTGCTGTGGCTGTAGATCAGACTGCTGCTCAGGGCCTGATTGCCTATGTTGCTGTTGGGATTGGGATTGCTGATAATGGTGCGTTTGATGTTGTGGTTGCTGTTGTTGTTGGGTTGATGTTGATGACGTTCTTCTGGTTCCACGATCCTGGTTGCCATTTGCAAACTGTAGAGGAGGTGGCAATGGGTCCTCAAATACAAACTCGTCGTCCACATCCACAGACGGAGCTGGAGGGGGAAGCACCATGAGCCCGCCTCCCCTCTCGGGCACCTCCTCAACAGCTGCCATTGGGTCTGTAGTCTGGGTAGGACCAGCTGAGAGTGGAAGAGGTGCTGTATGTGAGCTGTGATACCCTATAGAGTTGGCATTAGCATTAGTGTTAGGATTAGCATCGTTTTCCATCCGTAAGAAGGAGGGTCTGCGAGGCTGAGATTGCTGATTGGGCGCTGGCTGTGATAATGGGGGAGCTGACTGCATAGGGCCCCTCCCATAGACTTCGCCTCTCTCAGCCTCTCGTTCCCAATCCCTTTGGTACTGATTCTGGGACTGGTTTTGGTACTGGTGTTGGTACTGGTTCTGATATTGATACTGGTTTTGTAGAGCTGACTGTCTTTCCTCGTTGAACCTCACTCTCATACCCTCCCTAGACAAGCTCTCTTTGTCTCGATCCCTTCCCTCTCCGGACCAAGGCCCGCTACCAGCCAATTGCATCATCCTGGGAGACTGGGGACGGCTCAGGGGAGATGGGGCACCTGAAGCAGGGGAGGAGCCATACAGGGAGGGAGGGTGTTGGTGTTGATGTTGGTGTTGGTACATGTAAGAGGACGGCGGGTTGTGTTGTGGGTTTGGTGCTGACACGGTTGAGGGAAATGCCCCCACACTTGACAACTGTCTGCCAAAGTGTCGCTCTTCACGTCGGGTCCGCCGGTCATCCTTTAGCGCCCTTTCGCGCGCAGCAAGAGCTAATCCCAGGGGGGACGATGGATCTAGAACCTTCCCGGTGAGAGGATGGATGAAGGTGGTGGCGTGTGTGTGTGTCTGTGGTGAGGCGTACTGAGGCAGGCCAAAGGTGGGGGGCATGCTGCGTCCCTGGGTTGTCAGGTTATCCCCAGAGAACAAGCCCTCATCAATGGACTTTGAGGGACGCAGGCGGGGGGATGTATTCTCTGTTTGGGACGTGGGGACATCCTCTAACAGGTCCTCCTCTGAGGAATAGAAGAAAGAGGCACTCTTTCGCCGGGAGTCCCTGTAACGGTCTCGCTCCCGCCTTGCTGTACCCATTGTGCCACCACCTGGAGGTCCAAATGTGTCTGTTCTATCCTGGGGAAGGGACGGGGGTAAAGAGGGAGGCAAGGGTGGAGAGGAAGGGGGGCTGGAGGGCTCCACAGCCTCCTCCTGGTCAAGGTCAGGCGGTTGTTCAGCCTCTATGCTGCTGCCCTGGCTGGACCGGCCACTGCTGCTGGTGGAAGGGGCTTTGACAATGATTGTGGGAATGGGAATGGAGCTCTTTTCTGTCCCAGGATTCTGTGCGTGCGCATGGCCCCCTCGCGGTGCACGGCCTGCTCCTCCCTCCTCAATTTTAGGCTGCTTGAGCAGAGGACCCCTTCCTCCAGCTCTCCGTCCCGTTGTCTTAGCGACAGCTTGCTGGGGTGGTGGTACTGCAGTTGCCTTGGCAGTGGCCATGTTGCTAGGGGGAGTGGCACTGCTGTAGCCTCGCCTTAGCCCTCCCATTTTGCCTCCTCCCCTCCAGCCAGAATCGGACGACTCCCTGCGCGAGGGGGCCCGGCTGTGCTGGTGCGCCACAGCTGTCTGTGCATGGGGCAGGAAGTGTGAAGAGGGGTGGCTGGGCTCAGACCTCCTGCCACCCGCTGACAGTGGGGGCTCAGGGGGCGAAATTTCAGGTGGGGGTGGAATGTCCTCTGGGCCAGGCACAGACAGACTGCGTGATAGCTTCATGGTGGGGGGATGCAGTGAGCCCTTCTCCTCATCTGCCACCCCTGTCATAAAGGAGAGGAAGGTGGAGCAAGCAGATAGAGCATGATTAGACAAAAACAATTCCATCAGAAGTACTGCAGAAAAGAGTTTAATCAATCCTCACCACACAAATAACAAAACTTCAGCTCACAACCTGAATCCATTATTTGCCTATTTGTTCAGGCTAAAATTAGGTAGGCTCATATTTTATAGCAATTAAGGGCTTCTAATCATGCAGCAGAACTCTTATTTTTGCTAAACATGTACGTGTACATTTCCTCAGGGTAGGTTGTACAGTGCAAATAGCAGATTTTGCTCTACAAAGAGTTGATTTTAGGGACTGACTTAGTCAAGGCTTTTTCATGTGGAAAATGTGTTTTAGTGATTTGTAACATGGGCGATGTTGTTAGTCAAAAAACAACATGCTGTGGCTGATTTTAAAAAAATATAATTGTTTCAGTGATAGCTAAAGATGCCACTTAATATGGACCACTGTTCCAGTGAGGTCACCCATTAGGCCTGTTCAAATGTATCAGCAGGAAAAAAAATAGGACCTAGCGCAGAATGATAGCCCTGAGTCTCTACAGACATTTAATTCTCTTCATGCAGTTAAACAGAAACGGCTCTGTGTGCATATTTATCAAAGCACTGCAGTGCTGCTTACAGACACTGAAAGAAAATACATGGCTACAGTTCTAATAGAATTAAATGGCCTCTACAACTAAAGTAATGTTTAAATGTTATTGTGTTTTTTTTTTTTTTGCTTCATTAAGTCTCTGGGCTTTAATCAATAAATCTCCTCCTGAAATGAGAGAAGACTTGAGAGATCATCTGATTCATACGGTGGCCTAGAGAGCTCAACACACGGCAACCTTATCACTTTTAAGCGTCCTCTGGAAAACCCTTCTGTGTCGTTTGGTGTAATTGCAACACATTTCTGTAATGTGTTGTCTGAATTTGCAGGGTATTTCTGTAATGCGTTGTGTTGTCTGAATTTAAAGCATGGTTTTTAAGTGCTGTGCACGTGTTGTCAAAATGATGAAGACATTCTCTTAACTTGCTTGTGTTGTGTCTATTTCCATGTGTTATAAAAGTTGCAGAGTTATCAGGTCCACCGTAGAGTCATACAATTGTTATACTGTAATCAGTGTTGTTAAGTACAATAGATAAATCAAGTTCAGCTGTGAGGAAACATGCCTGCATAGAAACAGTAGCAACAATAGCTAATTTACCAGCTAATTATTAGCTTATTTATTTTTTCTCTTAAACAGTACATGATCTACCCTTTGAACACCCTTGTTGGCCAGAGGTTGAGCCCAAGTAATAAAACATGTTAAAAAACATATGATTACTAGCCTGACCCTCAAACATTTATCTAACAGTATTCACTAAAGGATACAGACACAAGCCTGCCACCAAAGGTTAATTTGATGAATAGCAACATTCCTTATGCTCATTTCGAGACTATATTTGGCTGCTACTTTGATGAAAAGGGGCCATTGAGCTAAAATTAACTTACAAAACAATGAAACGACATGGCCTCTGTCACTGTGCAGTTCTCACACCTTACAATGATAACAAATTAAACCATTTGTTAAAAACACCCCTCTAACATCTAGAGATAAAGACCTGTTTATTGATTAACAAAACCATTTATGTTGATTTATTTGAAATATATCTTACTGTTTTTTTCTATATTGACTTATCTAATTGCTTGCTTACAATAAACAAACTGCCTCCATTGATTTTATGAAAGGGTTGAAACATTAGACATATCCATTGTTTATTCGTCTATGTAGCAGCACTGTACATGTGTTCTGTGTGGTGAATATGTAAAGTGACTGCTTAGGGATAAAGCACTGAGAAAATAAAGTTCAACTCACCAATGGACTTCTGCCGAAGCATCAGACCATGCTGGGGGGCGTGGCTTGATGCAAACTGGGCATGGTCATAACCAAACCCAGACCCTGATGACATCATGCCAACACCTGATTGTTCAGCACTTGGTTGCTAATGGGTAAGAAACAAAAGACAGCCAAGGGGAGGGAGGAAGAGGAGAAGATTGTAACCCACACTCTGCAGTCAATGTGAGAATTAACAGAAAGGCATTACAACATACAGGGTCTAAATATGCCATAGTTTAAATCAAAACATTAAATCTATTTAAGAATTAAAGTAAACACACAGTTTTTCTCTGAAAGGGCATCCTCACTCTATGTATCTCTTTGAGTTTGACCTAGAACAGTATCAGATGACAACACTCTTAGTTATTGAGCATCACTGGGCCTCGTTTCCCGAACGCGCACTTAGCCTAAAAAGGACTTGAAATCGGTCGTAAGAGGGATCCTACGTTGCAGAGCGGTTTCCCGACGCGGCACTTAGCTTAAGTTTATCTTTCGTTGAGAAGAATTCTACGTGTGGTCAGGACCAGTAGTAACTTCACACTTAGCGATGCAATCCAGTAGTAACTTCACACTTAGCGATGCAATTCACCAGGGGCGTCGTTCGGCCTATTATAGAAGAAATCCAAAGGATGTTTCTGTGTATAGCACATCATGAGAATGTCATTGTTTCACCTGCCTATTCCCATCAAAATAGAAATAAAGAATACTGAGTATTTGAAAATAAAGATTATACAAAATAATATGTTATTGAACTAAGGAGATGGCTTTTCTGACTGTGTAGTTAGGCTGCAATATTAGGAAATTGACATGTCATTGAGCCGGGCTGGAAATCAATCAAGAGGGTGGCACCCGCTAGCCTATATATATATATTGAGGTATTGTTCTTATGTCGACACTTGTTTTATTGGAACTTCATTCATGAGCCTATACATGGGTTTCTTGTATACAAACATTGAAGGCTGGGCGCGCAAATCCGCGGCAGAAAGCCATCTACCCTAATACAAATGAATACAGAAAGCCCAGTTTAAATGTATTGTTTATTACTTATTTAGCCTACTGTTCCCTATTCTGTTGCCATGAATGCTTGCACACACCCTCAACATATTCCCAAACGTAACCTTGTACATTGTTGAGCCTTTTTCTATATTTGATTTGATTTGATATTTTATTTTTCCTGGTGTAGCAGGTTGGGCAACGCCTCCACCGTTCTTTCCCCCATGCAACCTGCTTTCCAGGTGTGATTAGTTCAACCTTAATGACACTGATTACCGGGTGTGCTCATATTTTGATATATAAGCGGTGTGTATGACATCGGGAAGTACTTTGCTTCTACTCGGTTTGTTGTGCTTCCTGGGTGCTCCATCAGTTGGCATGGTGGCACGGGATTGTATTTGGCATGGTTCGACTAGTACTGCTAACTAAGGTAAGCAACTTGGGTAGTTAGCTCTATCGGCCATTGTGGTGCCTTTCATGGGTCCTAATCTTGCTGTTTTATTTATCTCGCAGCGTGATCTGTTTACTGGCAAGGCCAGTGTAACGTTGTGTGCTCTGTGGGAATCCGCTAGAGGTAGGCTGATTCTTTTAATACTACCACTCTGTATTTTTAACGTGCAGTAAGCCATGAGTGACAACGCTATCGCTCTGTTTTGGTAGCTGGAGCCTAGCTGCGTCCGTGGCCTGTTCCCGAGCCGGCAGTCATTGCTGCGCCGGCGGTGACACAGAGGCTCAACAGGTGCCCCCACTCCCTATCAAGACTGCTGTTCAAAGCTGCTGTTCTGTTGCATCTTAGTTGTGTGTTTCTAAGACAAATTGGTACGCTGGCGATTAGCTGTGCTTCCTCTGGGTCTCCGCATACACGGGGCTCGGTTTACTGCCGCATGAGCTTGTCTCGTTCAGTTTGTTGCTTCCGCGCATGATTGTTTGTTTTGTTTATTACTTTGCTTTAATGCATGAGCTTGTCTCGTTTATTTCGTTGCTCTAGCGCATGGTTGTTTTTGTTTTGTTTATTACTTGGCTTTAACGCATGAGCTTGGGGTTATTTCTTGGCTTTAGCGCATGTTTTTGTTTATTGCTTGATTCAACGCATGATTCTGTTTGGTTTCTTTTCTTACCTTAACGTGATCTTGTTATTGTTTGTGTCCTTACTTAATGCATGGGGCTAGGCAGTGGTGTGCTGCTCTTCCTCTCCGCTTGGCCTGCATGTTTGTTTGGTTTGTGTTGTGACTTGTGGTGGTAGGAATAGGGAGTGTGACCGTCGTAACCTAACCAGGTGTCTTCAGCAGTGTGAGTGTGCGTGCAGACGGCTGCTGTAACCTAGGTCACGGTGACTAGGATCGCGACTCACTGCCGACCCTCCCTGGGGTTCGGGACGACTGCTGGAAATCCCCTCCGTCCTTTGTACCGTGATTAAAGCTAAGTGGCATAGCTTAATATATCTACACCATCACCTTCCCCCCCTACTGTTAGGTTCCAGTATATTACTAACCGCAGTGCCTCTCTCCTTTCTCTCTCTCTGGACAGGTGCAGTGGTCTGACTCGGGCGGCAGGCTGACCCCCAGGTGGTGGAGCTCTGCCCTTCACCTTTCATTGCTGTGTGCACAACGGTTGCCTTTATTTTGCAGTGCGTATTCGGTTTGAGCACATGTGGTGTGTGTTTTCTGGCTTTCTTCTCTCTCCCTCCCGGGAAGTCCTGCCCGCCACGGTAAGCCCTGCCCTGCTCCACCGAGCTTCAGCTAGAGACCACTGGTCCATTATTAATTCGGCCATCCCACCGGCTCCATCCCGGGGTCTAGCCCCCTGACGGCCATCGTCACTGTACACTACTACTGTGTGTTACTATATGTATGTTATGTGGTTACTGTGTGCGCTTATTGTATGCCTGTGTACTGGAAGCCATCCTGTACAACCAGTTGTGTGAGAGACAACAGCCTGTGCTGGAATTCTGTACTCTTATGTGTTTTTTCTATGTGTTAATAAATGGTATTTATGGAACCCATCTCTCTGGCCTATGAGTTACGAACCTGTGTTGTGCATTGTTAGATTTAAAGGTACAGTTAAGTCTAGTTATTCCTAGGGTGACTCCCTAGGTGGCGTAGTCGTCATTCTTCAATCTCCTGGCCACCGTCACACTGGCAAACGGATGCTTCCTCCTAGGTATACTGAACATCTTACCAACTCTGTTAGAGCAGTTCACCACACAACAAGTCCCTGTCATGTTGCCTTCCTCCACAGCTTTCTCATCCACTTCAACGTTATCTTGCTTCTTTCTGCCGCGAGATTGCGCACGCAACCAGTGATGACGTAGACGGGAAACCCATGTATACACAAGTGAGAAAATCGACTCGTCTGACATCGATGAACAGGCGACCTCCACCCTAAGAGATACTTAAGAACTCGTGCACGTGGCGCTCGTGCAGCTGACTTTAAGAAACGCTCGTAAATAGAAAGTGTTACTGAGTCTACTATGTCGCCAAAATCCACGTAGGCCGTTAAGATACGTCGTTATCGGGAAACGAGGCCCTGACCAGATCCTACTCCCATCCCCAAAGACTTCCAATGTGAACCATATTGGAAGCACCATGTCTCTCAGCCCTCCAGATATATGCTCATAAATGTTTGAGGAGTGCAGTTCATGTCAGGACTCCTGACACTCACTTCTCAGCCCACCCTCGGAGTTAGGGGGTTCTATTGCCATAGCAACGGTACCTTGTTAGTGTAATAGCCCTTATTGCGCTCTCTCCTCCCTGTGTGACCCCGCTGAGCCCCCCCCTCAGACGGGCTAATGGTGTGCTGAGCGGCTGCCAGGATCTCATCCAGCTTATCTACAGATGGGAGGGAGAGAGGGAGAGAGAGAAAAGGAGAGAGAGATGAGGAACCAGCACATGGCTATTTGCACCTGCCATCCCACATGCTGTGTGCATTACGCTTTATGTAAGGTGATGTGAGTCTGGTATATGAGTGCATTCATTTTCATTCTCTTACTCAGTGCCATTTGATAGACACTTCTCTTCTTATCAGTGGCCTGGGATGACTCGTGTTCTGAAAACCAGAGGAGACATTTGGCTGTGACCTTCAATGACTCCCAGAGCAGCGCTTCAGTCAGCGTCCAACAGCAAAAAAGCTCTCCTTTGGGAGTGATGTGTGTATGCATGCAGCATTCTAATAGCATATAATCATCAAAGTTTTTTTTGTTGAGAGGTCGAGATAAAGGTTGCACTAAATTGAATTGAATTGAATTTTTTTCAGATGGAGACATTTTAAAGGGAACAAGTAATTACCCGCTTTCTTCTTCCAGGGAGAGGCAGCTATTACAGAGGAGAGAAAATGTGTTAAAACTACTGTGCGAGGCATTTAAATGATATGATGTATGATTTTAATACCTTAGCACACTGCAGGATACATACATAGGAGGTCAAGTGACAATGACAATTATGCCGATGACTATGATGTGGATCACAATGGTGGCGATGATGATGATGGTGAGGAGGAGGAGGAGGAAGATGGGGTCATCATGGTCATATATATTCATGAGTGTGAGCAGGAGAGAGAGGAGGGTGAAAATGGAGAGATTCACACCTTTCTCCACTGGAGGGGATCCAGAGAGGGAAGCAGAGCAGAGGGGGCAGAGGGTCAGTAGGAGCACAAACACATTCTACACACACAGACCCCACACATCAGGAAACACACACTGCACACACAGACCCCACACATCAGGAAACACACACTGCACACACAGACCCCACACATCAGGAAACACACACTGCACACACAGACCTCACACATCAGGAAACACACACTGCACACACAGACCTCACACATCAGGAAACACACACTGCACACACAGACCCCACACATCAGGAAACACACACTGCACACACAGACCCCACACATCAGGAAACACACACTGCACACACAGACCCCACACATCAGGAAACACACACTGCACACACAGACCCCACACATCAGGAAACACATTCTACACACACAGACCCCACACATCAGGAAACACATACTGCACACACAGACCCCACACATCAGGAAACACACACTGCACACACAGACCACACACATCAGGAAACACACACTGCACACACAGACCCCACACATCAGGAAACACACACTGCACACACAGACCCCACACATCAGGAAACACATTCTACACACACAGACCCCACACATCAGGAAACACACACTGCACACACAGACCCCACACATCAGGAAACACACACTTCACACACAGACCCCAGACATCAGGAAACACACACTTCACAAACAGACCCCACACATCAGGAAACACACACTGCACACACAGACCCCACACATCAGGAAACACACACTGCACACACAGACCCCTCACATCAGGAAACACACACTGCACACATCAATTCTAAACAGATTATCGATTCAAAACCGATTATCGATGATCAATTCTAAACAGATAAACGATTATCGATGCATCTCAATTTTTAAAACATTTGAGTTTGCTACTCAGAGTCTCAATCACATTCCTACTTTGTGTTTGATAATTAAAGAAAATGAACAGATGAATTACCTTCTCTATTTTTTTATTAGGGAAAAAGCTTTTCCTTGTCACAATTATGACTTTCTATAAACAATGCAATAATCGATGCAGCTTGCATTTCAACACATAATGAATGTGTAAAATATATATATATATATATATATATATATATATATATTTTAATTCAAAAATCGATTATGAACTTTTCTGAATCGAGACAGAATCGTTCTAGAGGGAATCGAGAGAAATTGAAGAATCAATTTTTTCCCTAGCACACACAGACCCCACACATCAGAAAACACACACTTCACATTGAGACCCAATACAGAGTAATTTGCATATAGATATACATGTGCATGTACACAGCATGTTAATGAGTGTGACTGTATTTTAAACTTCTGCAACAAGCACAAGTGGCAAACAATTTAGTAATTTAAGTAATGTAGTAATGTTGTTATTTAACTAATGTAGTAATGTTGTAATTTAAGTAATGTAGTAATGTTGTTAAAAAAGTAATATAGTAATGTTGTAATTTAAGTAATGTAGTAATGTTGTAATTTTAGTCCTTTAACTTAGGCTGAATATGACCAATTCCAGCATGGCAGATATTACTGAATCCACGTACCCATCTCTTCGAGTTCAGAGGTCATGGATTTGGAGCGCATTGCGATGGCTGGGGGGGTTAGCCGCTTGCTCTGAGGGGGTGCTGTGGGAGAGAGAGAAGGGCTGCCATTATTACTCATTTCACAATTTGCATTTTTATCAACTGTCTCTGCTGACTATTAGGAGTCGGGAACCACACTTCCCAAGAACCCCACGAATCCAAAAGACTCTCACAGCAATGAATTCGCCAAGTACGCAGGAGGGATTCAATTTTTTCGTGTTCTGATTTACAAAAGTCATCACAGCTGGTCAGCCACTGCTTTTGTGTGTCCTCTCTCATGAGATGGCATTGGAACAAAAAAAGGCAGAGAAGAATCCCGAAGCTAAAGCCTTTCCCAGAAGAACTGAGAAAAGATTCTCTTCACAGGAGAAATTGAGACAGGGAAATGGACCTGCTTCTGGCTATCCCTGCAGCTTAGCAGAAAGAGAGGAAGACTGAGAGTACCTGACAGCGTGCCTGGAACAGGAATCAGACGTACTACACCAACGCTCTCAGTTCCATTTTATTTTTGCCTTTTTATTGGTTTCCAGCTCGCTTTCCCTGCTAATGTCCCTTTCAAAGAACCAGTCACAACCTTTTTTCCATGTAGCTTCCTGCTGCTGGCGTGCCTTCACTTCAGCTGCACACCACACAACTCACACAGTCCATAGACACAGCCCATAGACACCACACTACTCACACAGTCCATAGACACAGCCCATAGACACAGCTCATCACACCACACTACTCACACAGCCCATAGACACAGCCCATCACAGAACGAAGAGCCAATGAACGGCCTCCAGAGACTTCAGTAACTCTGCCTCTGGTGCTCTCATGAGTGTGATAATCCCATATCTAATGTGAAGCCCAAAATAAACATCACAGGCTGTAGAGCATGCAAATGAGCCCCCGGGGCTTGGTGTGACCCCTGGTTGAACACTGACCTTTCTTTTTAGGCACCTCCTCCATCTCCGGGTTCCGTGCCACCATGACAACCTTCACCGTGAGGCTGTTTCCTCCCTGCCGGATCGTATTCACCACTTGCCTGTGGCCCACCTTCACCACATTCTGCCCATTCACCTGCAAGATGGGGAGAGGTACAGAGAGGAAGAGAGAGAGAGAGAGAGAGAGAGGATAGTGTGAGTGAATGAAACAAAGGCACTCATAAGTTCCATTTGGTTTGATTTGGTACAGTATATTGCTGTATAAACGGGCACAAAATGTTAGAAGACTTCTGTAAGCACAAAGGCACTATTAAAAATCCATTGATGAATCACCCCCTATACTTTACTATAAACAAAAGACAATTATCAAACATTATGTTAAGCAACAAGTATTAATTAACACTGAAATGATAAGAGGTATAGACTGCTGAAATGAATACTGTTATAATCAAAGGCATAATTTACACTGAGAGGGTCCAGTGCTTTTTTCTCTACCATTTTATGAATGTTCTCTCAAGTACCAAAATGCATTGCATGTCATTTTGAGAGGCTGTCCAAAATAGTAAAACACATCAAATGAGAAGTTTCATTAAAAAACAATTATTTGATACAATTACATGACAAAAGCTGTTGGTAGAAAGTTCCCATTGATGCTGAATGACAAACACCAGAACAGGAACAAAAGAAGGAATCCAAAATCTACTTATATAAAATAAGTAAGGAACATCATTGGTAAACGTCAACAACCTTAGCTAAAGCAAGACTTTTCCCTGTGTTTAGATACAAAGGATTCTGGATGATCGCACTTATTCCTTGCCACTTTCCCGATCATATGGAAAAGACTCCAGCCACTTCAATCCACATAACCGTACAAGTGGAACACAACAAACCTAAACTGTACAGTGAGTGACCATGTTCTCCTTAGCCCGAAATAGTTATGTCCAGTTAGTACTGAGGACTGTGGAAAGACAATCAGGCATCCACAGAATTCACCATTTACCCATCTATAGAGAGGCACCCACCATGTGGAGAAACCCTTATGGAATAAGTGCGTGTAGGAGGTAATTGGATGATTGTGTGCAAATGAACCCAGTCACAGGATATTACATATGCTCTTGCTTAAAAGGTGATAGCTCTGGTGGTATCTTCCAGCATAGTTACACTGCACAGAAGCTGTCTGTTGATCACATGCTGAGGGTTGCGATCAGACACTGCTGTCTTGGATGTTGACATGGAATGACAGAAGACGAAGCAATCCAAAATCCTTCCACCAATCTTTCACAGCAAACCAGCGTATGGTGAAGCCTAAAGTAGTTTTGCTATGGCAACGGACATAGTGGAAGGTACATTTCCCCTGAAATACATTTGATCAAAAAGCACGATTGGATGGTTTGAAAGAGCTTTGGGCTCTGCTGGTACCGCCTCTGAACCCATTTATCACCCACATGTAATAGAGAGAATATCCACAATATGTTCAACTGCTAAGAGAACCATTTTGGGATAGTAGGATCTGGGATGATGTCCAGCCATTACAAGGATGCAATCATTGATTGGTGAATGAGGAGCAATTATATACCCTATATATAGACATAAGACAACTATAGACATTATATACCCTATTTATAAACAAAGGAGGGGTGCCGTACCCAGCATCCAATCCTTAGGATGTGTGTGTGTGTGTTAGTTATCTAGTTTCATAACAAATTCCCCAACATTAACTGACGTTTTTGTTTTTTGTTTTAATTAATGGCTAATTTTCTTTACAAGTTGAATAAAAACACTGGCCTTTCATCTTTAATAATGCATGACTCATATCTACGTTTGACTCACATCAGGCAGCGACAGCCCCCCTTACATAATGTACTGAATTGTACGGTGGCATAGGCTAATGTTCCAATGCTATTGTACAGATTTCACACGGATTATCACTAAATCCTTGTTCCAGTCACCTATTTTTGCCTTCTTATTTACCAGTAGGCAAAATGTCTGTCGAATGCCTGGCTGAAATAAAAAGGATGACCTGATTTTCTGTTGACAGCAATGTATGGGAAATAAAGTTTAACCAATGCAACCAGCGCAATATCACTCAAATGTCAAATACGTCATAAACTGTATCACCACTCAATAATTGCATTTAATGACAAGAAGAGTATTTCTTCGTTTGAATAATAATAATCAAAAACAAATACTACATTGACTACATTGAAAATACAGGCTTAAAAGTAGAAACTCCATACAACAAATGTGAACATACCTGTGACCAACTTAGAAAACCTGTGATCATTGAAACAAAACTGAGTACACCTGTGATTCCCAATTAGCCGAATTGCATGAACATGGTTATAAATGACCTGCGAACTTTCTTAATATCGGACCTACGGGTTGTGTCTATCTGCACCATGGTGCCACATGAAAAAGAAATGCCAGACGAATTGAAAATACAAAAAATCAGTCGAAGCCCCGTTGCAGCAGCAATCAGGAGGTGTGGAACGAGCCTTGGTACCGGTAATCAGAGGCCCAGTGGCCATCCTCCTAACATGACGCCACAGACTCTTGCACAATCTAGCTCTGAAAAAGACTTCAGACTTGGCAAAATCGGTGTTTCTGTGAGAGGTCAGACAGTTTGAAGGACTGTGCATAACATCGACCACTATGGATAGCGTCCAAGAAATGAAACCCTTGCTTGCTCTTCGGCTCAAAACTGCAAGATTAAACCTAAATAACATGAAAAGAACCCTAACCCAGAATATTGGGAGCACATTCTCTGGTCAGATGAGACCAAGATAAATGTGTTCGGCTCAGATGGAGTCCAGCAGGTTTGGTGTGAACCTGGCCAGCACTACCACAGTGAACACATAGTCCTGACAGTGAAGCCTGGAGGTGGGAGTGTGACGATACGGGTCTGCATGAGTGCCAAAGGTGTTGGGGAGATGACATTTATAGATGGTACCATGAATGCCTGTTGATACACCAAAATACTGGCTGAAAAGATGATGACATTCCAGCATGATTAACAATCCAAAGCACACGGCCAAAACCATGCAAGAGTGTCTAAAGAAGAGAAACTATGAGCTGGCCCAGTATGTCGCCTGACTGGAAACCTTTGGGGTGTTTTAAAGAGAAAGGTATAGCAACACAACCCCTCCAACAAAGAGCAGCAGAAAAAAGTTGAAGAATGAAGAATGAATATCCCTCCAGAAATTTTAGCAACACTGGAATCCTCCAAGCCGAGAAGTATTGAGTCATCAAAAATAAAGTTGGACATTCAAAGTATTGAACAAAATAATAATAATAATATCAGTGGTGAAAGGTGGATGGACTTTTGTTCCATTGAGATCCTGCTGTGGGGCAAGTATTTGTCTGTATTGTTAAGCTGAATTACTATTAGCAGATAAAAAGCCTAGGAAGAACAATACGCTTAGTTTTTTAAGCATTGTTCATTGATTTCTTTTTGTAGTTTAAACATTTATTCCAACATTATTTCAATTTACTTTCACATTATTAGATTTGGCGTCTGCCAGCGCCTTAACCACCCTGCCAGCCTGCCCTGTGCCACTGCTAGTGTACACAGTGTGCCTATTTTGCCTACAGGTGGGGCCCCCAGTGCTTAGTAGTTCCTTCCATATCACACAGTTTCAATGACAAAGATCAATACCAAAATCACTTGTAGTATTCTGTGAAATATTCTATCTAACAACTCATTAAGTGAGCACAAGAATGGAAGCTTTACTCAGTTCACCACAAGGTTTTTTTTAACTTCTATGAAGTATGCGGTTCAATTCCTCCATGCCATTAGCTGTATGGTATTTGTTCTGTTAAGCTGGATAATACATATTTATTTACATGTAGGAAGTTATCTAAGAATTATGGGACTCCTGACTAACACAGCAGATATTTGCAAACTGCTTTAAATTTTCAATTGGGAGTAAAAAAGGTTAAGGCAAAAAGACTAGTTGTCATCCATTATCACTTTAGGGAGCCATCTAGACACAATCTCCAACAGCTATACTGAGTGGTGTTTGGGAACAGTGGGATAGTGACTCATGCACTTGCACAAAAGCAATAGCTAAAACACCCATGCCCATCCAGTTCACACAGGCAATGTTTACCACACAATAATAATTTACATTTAGTCATTTAGCAGACGCTTTTGTCCAAAGCAACGTACAAGGGAGAGAACAGTCAAGCTACGAGCAATAGAGACCTATATGGCTCTTTTGAAATACATTAAGTCAAAAAGACTGGATTGCTTCAATGGAGATCATAATAGTTGAACATATTCATACTTGTTAATGGTCAAATGTGACAAATATTGGTGACCAAAACCAAACCAACCAATTACAACGTACTGAGGGGATTTATTGAACTTCTTCCCAATGTGTCTCCTTGCTGTACCTGGGTCCTTTACGAAACTGAGCTAATATGTTGGAAAAATTCTGACAGCTCTGTCGCAAACAATTTCCAATACAAAATATTATTCCCTTTAGTAAGATAAAAACACATTTCTGAAAGCGTAATAAAAAAACATTCCATCTATCCTTTTAATCGTGCCGCCTGTGTGGAGCCCTCCGAGTGCCTTCGGCATCCTCCCTCTTCTCATAATCCTTCGTTTGCTCGTCTCCCTCTCTTCCTAACGGCCAACAGTTGCAATCCTAATGAGCGTGCAGCCATGGATTCATCATCATCACCAGCAGCTTACCTTCAGACTGCGAACCAGGCTGACTAAGGCTGGCAAAGACGCACTCATGAGTCACTTGAAGTTAAGCACTTTCCAGCGCCAGAGAGCGCTAGCTGCAGTTCTTACGCTGGTGATTGACAGGTCCAGGGCTCGCTCGAGTCCGCTTTGTCCTTGCTCTTTCTTTGCCCTAGGGAATCGAGATTGCTCTGACATTGGTGGGCTCTGTGTAATGCCATGTGTCCTACTCCCTGCCTATGTAGAAAAGGTTGTTTCTAAGGTCAGAACAAGGTCTCTGTATCACTCAAATCAAAGGAATGTTATTTTTTTTATCTGCTAGCACATGCTCTTCGGTCAAATAAAATGTTCTGGCACACTCAGTGAGAAAAGATAACCTCCCCTAAAGATACAGACATCGGATAATTGATTATGTAGTAGTACAACATATGCAGTAATGGTTTAGATAAACTAACACCACACTGAAGATGATGTCTGTGTGGATGTTCTGTATATGCTGTTTGTAGCGATGAAGCTCTCTGAGAGTCTTTAGAGCTTGAGGTGTGAATGGCTGCCTGTCTGTGTGCATCCTGCCCCTTTCAGTGGGGTTCCTAACAGCTTCCAACTAGTCTTGGCTGTCTCGAGCGATGCCTCCACCACCTTCACACCAACCGACCCAGTCGCTGTGCATCCTTCAACCACCCACTACAGATTAAGCCTCATTAGCCTGTTTTTTTTATCAGCTCTTGCGCTTGACAACGCAGAGTCAGACACTGACTGACGGATTTCTAAGCTGTGCATTGCACTTTGCACACGATATGTATGGGCACACTTCATTAAGATGACACCATTTAATATGGTGCCCTTAAATCGTTTTTTTTTTTACGATAATAAATAGAGACTGGACGAATTGCTGTAGCATACTTCACATAATCTGACAATTATACAATTATTATATGTGGTTAAAGCTAAATCAACATTGGCATGGCAGTCCTTGATAGTATATTTACACAACAAATCCTTAACCAATGTATCCTCCATTAAGAACCATAAAGACAAACAATAACTTGCTACAGGCAGAGATCACGCTAATGCTTTTACTGCCCATTTTAGCCCATGTGTCAAACACAGAGAAATTATACAAAGCTTATAGACCTAACCCAGGAAACCCAGAGCAAGTAAGACAGAAACATACAGTGATATGGGAACCCCTGCAGGACAGTGAAACTTTACATTCACCTCACCTCAATGAGAAAGTCACCCATTCGCAGTCCAGCCCTCCAGGCCACACCCCCTTCATCCACTGACTCCAGATACTGCAGAGCAGGGAAGGCTGGCGTGGGAGTGAACTCTTCAATGGGAGTCTGAGCTGCAGGGATAGAGGGAGTATAAAGAGAGAGGGAGAAATATGAAGGGAAGCAAACAGGAGAAGGAGAGAATAAAAGACTAGTAGGGGGGAGAGGCTAATACGATTTTTTCCCCTTTTTGCATAATGTGCTATATACAACTACTTCATAACGTGCTATATACAGTACAACTACTTCATTATGTGCTATATACAACTACTTCATTATGTGCTATATACAGTACAACTACTTCATTATGTGCTATATACAACTACTTCATTTTGTGCTATACAGTACAACTACTTCATTATGTGCTATATACAACTACTTCATTATGTGCTATATACAGTACAACTACTTCATTATGTGCTATATACAGTACAACTACTTCATTATGTGCTATATACAACTACTTCATTATGTGCTATATACAACTACTTCATTATGTGCTATATACAACTACTTCATAATGTGCTACATATAACTACTTCAAATGTTTTGAGAGGAAGGGAGAGTGACTGAATTGTGTGTGCAAAAAGAAAAGAGGGAGAATGAAGGCAGGTGAGGTGGGGGACAGAAGGAGGTGTACTGGGACTCACCCTTAGCTCCTCGAAGCACAAATCCAAAGCCCTCATTGTCCTTTTTTTGCAGGAGAACGGACTTCTCCTTTATGATGTAGTCACTACTCCAGAGAGAGAGAGAGGGAAAGAGGGATAAAGAGAGAGAGGGGGAGAGAGGGAATGAGAGAGAGAAAATGTATGAGAGGGAGAGAGAGAGGGAGGAAGAACAAAACAGAAGTGCAGGAGTTATAAAGGGAGAAAGTCATTTCAGGAAACTACTCAGGCTTTCGTTTATTGCTGTGACAAATCTGCCAGCCCCCTCCCTAATGCTCCCTTATCAGAAGAAAGACTGTCTCCTCTCACCACCAGCAAGCAAGCAAGGTCTGGGGTGAATCTCCATATAACAGGCGCTCAGGAGCACACATCCACACCAGCTTACACCCAGAGCAGAGCTACCTGAGGCTTACTTCACTCATAGCTGGAGGGATGACTGCACCACAGAATGCTTTATGCCAGGGCAGGGGAATGGAGATACACTTGTAGAAAGGAAAAAGAGTACCGTTGCAGAAGACAATTGAAACATACTAGTATAAGCAAGGCTGCCTTAAAGCCTACATTTTGTCCATTGCCATTTCCAACAGATGATTATACTAATCTCACAAATCCAGCTACTGACATGACACTTCTGTCAATGCAGGATTTAAAGGGACTTGCACATACCTCCTAAAATGAGTGAGGCCAACCAGTAACCCCCTTGCTAGACAGATTAGCAGTTTGCCATCCACATTAAATATGGTGGAGGAAGAGGATCATGAGATCTCAGCAGCAGCTCCATTATCTAAACCCGTACAGTCCACATGCTGATGGCATTTTCTCCATGACTCTGATTCAACATGAGGCAGCTGTGTTCCCATGGGAACCTCAGACAGAGACAGGGAAAAGTAGGTGAGGTTAGAGCGTGAGCATGTGGGTGCTGGTTTTTTTTTTCACATACATTTTTCTCATCTCCAGGTTGGTGGGATCTGAACCCCCCCCCCCTTTGAAGCCACGCTTCCCGCCAGCTGAGGTGATTGCTAACGGTAACGGTAGCTGATGCCTGAATTAGCTTCCGCCTAAACACTTAACCAAAACCCAAGCATTGTTTGGTGCCGTGCATTCAAACGGAAAGCCCTGTCCTTCACCCCTGGGATTAACCTTCGTGTCGACTCTCTTGTGCGCTTGCCTCTCGAAAAGGCGCGTGCGGCGAGATGAAACTCAGTGTTTTTTCTCTTGTGTTCAGCTCCACGGTGACGCTGCGAGCGTTTTGTCTGCTCCGCTCCATCATGACGCTTGTGACATTGTAATTGCCCGCGGAGCCGTTTGGCCGCTCTGGGGTTTAACGCAGCGCTGGTTTTCCTGCTTTACTGTCAGACTGCATCAGGGTTAAAGAAAGCAGCTCTCAAGAGCAGGATCTGAGCCTGGATCCTACAGCTACAATTACACACACGTACACACACACACACACACACACACACACACACACACACACACACACACACACACACACACACACACACACAATCATACATACAGACACACATATACAACACACATGAACACACACACACGTACAAGCACAAATGCCCCCAATAACACACTAAACACATGCATACACACGTGAACATAAACGCACACACACACATTCACAGACACACACTTGTGCTTACAGACACACATTCACTATACACAGTGAGAGAAACACCGAAGTGGAAGGGAACACTTGTGCATACAATCTAAACACAGTCCCATCCAATCTCATAGAGCCATGTATATATTTCCATTAGTCCTGAATACCACTCCACATAGAAGCACACAGAGGGATATTGCACTCGAAGCTACAAATGTGAGAATTCCAGAGAGAGAAGTCAAATCTGAAACTGTCTCCAGAACACAAGCTTTTGGCAGCCATCTGTGACTCTCTCGCGCTCGCTCTCTCTCCCTCTTTTTTCTCTCTCTAACACCTTCCCTCTCCCTCGCTTTTTCACACCCTCTCTCTTCTCCCTCTTTGTGTAGTCTCTCTGGTCTTGTCACACACACAGTGGTAAATATAGCCAAACAAATCCCATAGATTTGCAAACGGGGCGAATACAGAAACCTCGACCATCCACCGACCCCACAACCAGCCCGCTGCAAGACTGCAACCTCTCCCACTCCACGGGCCGGCAAACAGCCACGCTCCCAAACTTCCGTCTGAAGAGAACCTGCTCAGCTGGAGCATCAGGTTAGCAGGTGCAGGGCTTAGCATCAGCTGTGGCCTCCATCCCCCTAACACACACACACACACACACACGCACACACACACACACACACATTAACCTGGAGCAGGACTTAACTCAACTGTGTCAGCACTTAGCACAGCCCATGTAGCACAATCACACACATGCATGCAAACACTAATCACTGCTTAACAGTGATCAGCAGCAATCAATGGGATGCAGTCTTAAACCCTGAACACGCTGGCTATCTCTTCCGGTGTGCATTTAGCAATGCAGTCTTAAATTAACCAGTTGAGGCTTGCAGGGACCGTGTTCAGTGCTGGCCGTGGTCAGCAGCTGATGTGAAGCAAGGGCAACTGTAATCCTCCCTGCGCTCCGTGCTGCGTGCCACACACTAGGAGTACCACCCTTAAGACTCCACAGGCACAAACCCATCACATCACAGCCAATTCCACTGATTCTCTTACAGCCATAAGGATAAGGGCTGTACAGTCAGAGGAATATCATTTGGGGATGGGATAGGGGGTGAGCTCTCAAACACACACACACACACACACACAAACACACACACACACACACACACACACACACACACACACACACACACACTCCCCCTGCCCTCCCTGCAGTATGCACAGTATGGACAGCAATTTGGACAGAGCATATGTAAACACTGACACACAAACACACATACGTGTATGCACACAAAGATTAGACACACACACACACACATACACTAACAGTAATATCGGTGTTACATTAAATGGTGAGCTGTTATTGTTAGCAACAAGCGAGTCGCTTCACAATGCACACACACAACAATCGCTACTCTCTCGTTCTGTCATTTTTAATTAGCCTACAACACAAACATCTGGATGAAAATGTCATATTGCATCTCAATCACCCACCAACTCGCACATACACACACATACACACGCACACGATGACTCATACTCACAGTGACATGCACTGGCATAAACACATGCACACACACAGTAATTCAGTGCTAAAACATAAAGATATTCATGAATACACTAAACAAAAATGCAAAGACTAAGAGAGTCCTGACACACACATACACACACTCATACCCACGCTCACTCACTCTTACACACACGCAAACAAGCATGTGCTTGCGTGTGTATGCAAATACACACATGTAGAACATCAGCTTTACAATGCCACATACATACAAACAGTCCCAATCACGCAATCCCAATAACCGTTACAAAACACCAGCCTATAGACACACACACACACACACACATACAGAGACAAATAACACAGTCATGCACCTCTTCTCTGCGTCTTTCCTTCCCTCCTCACCCCCTCCCTCCATCCTCGGCAGAGAACGAAAGAAGAGGAGAAAAAAAAAACGAGAGACGCTACCTGTAAATGAACCACACGCTTCTGTTCCGCGGGCCCAGAGATGGCCAGGAAGAAGAGAGGGAGAGAGGGAGAGAGACATCCCTCTCTCCGCAGCCCCCCATTGCCATATCCCCCCCTCCCCCTCCTCCTCCTCCTTCTTCTCCTCTCCTCCTCTTCCAGCGACAGCACAGCCAGAGAGAGCGGCGCGAGGAGAGGAGAGGAGGAGAGAGAGGCGGAGGAGGCGAGCGAGAGAGAGAGCGGGCCTAACACGCCTAGACCCTTCATGCTTAAGACAGCGCGAGAAAAGGACGGAGGGAGGGAGGGAGCAAAGGAGAGAGAGAGAGAGAGGAAGGGTGATGAAGAGGGGGAGATAGAAGGAGCGAGCGCAAAAGAGAGAGAGAGAGAGAGTGACTGAAATGGTATTCAGCAACTGCGACATGGAGAGGGAGAGGGAGAGAAAGAGAGGGGCGGGAGAAAGGGAAGGGGAGGGGGTGAGTTTGAATGAGAGAGAGCAGGAAAAAGGGAGAGAGCTGCTTTAGCATGAAAGGGGGAGAAATGAAGGGATTTGGTGTGTGGGGGAAGGGGGGCTGAGTCCAGGGAGAGAGGGAAAGAGATGGTGTTAGCCATCTCTCCACAGACAAGCGGACACACACACATATACACACTCATAAAAGACGTACACACACACGCACACACACACACACGCACATGCACACCCACATACACTCACTTCTCAAGCCTCCTCCTCCCCTGCTCTTCAGCTAATCGAAGTACAGAGACCTGGCTGTGTGGTGATGAGTCAGACTAGAGTAACCTTTTTGTCCGTGTGTGTGGGTGTGTGTGTGTGTGTGTGTGTGTGTGTTTGTGTGTGTGTGTGTGTGTATGTTCGCTCTCCTGTTGTGCATTCACTTTATCATTCATAAAATACTAAATAACCACGTCATGTCTGCAGCACAACTCTTATAGAACCCAATTTCTGCAGTGTGTGTCAGGGCTCCATTCTCCACTCCTCCACTTCTCTCTCTTTCTCTTCCTATTTCTCTCCCTCTTTCCCTCCCTCCCTCTCACAGCATGTGCATGCCACAGGTTATGAATACCTACCGAAATGATATTTTGATTTCTGAGCAAGTGAAATGAGTGACTCATGTACAGCTGCAACACTGGCACACACCAATTCTCTCATTATATTCTTCACGCCATCGTCACTTCATTAATCAACATTCATTTGGATTGGCTCAGTTATTTCTCTTGTCTATTAATTCACAACCAGGTAGGCTTCTGCTGTTTCTCCTTGAAAATATTCCATGAAGTGTCAAACCAAAACAGAATACCTGCCAAACACTATCCAGCTCCATCTGAGGACCAACCATTAACAAAACAGAGAGCTTTATGGAGACTGATTTGGTGGAGATTTCACCTTCAACCTCAACTGTAGCTTTAACTCTGTAGGTAGAATCCACCCGGGGCAGCCTCTCCTCAGTCCTCACTCACACACCTACAGTTCTAGAACATTCTGTCAGTACAAGTCTCCAACGCTCTCGCTCTGACTTCTAGGGCTTCTGCTGATCTGTGCGTGGGGTCCATCTGAGGTACCCCTGTGGAGTTCAGACGTGGCGTGGGCTGCCACACAGGAGGCGAGAGTGGAGATCTGATGTAAGATTTGGGACAAGGCCACGTGTTTCATGACAGCACAGAGCAAAGCTTCAAGCCTTTAGCCAGCAAAGTACACTGCCAAAGGGGCTCTACTGTGTGTGTGTGTGTGTGTGTGTGTGTGTGTGTGTGTGTGTGTGTGTGTGTGTGTGTGTGTGTGTGTGTGTGTGTGTGTGTGTGTGTGTGTGTGTGTGTGTGTGTGTGTGTATGTGTGTGTGTGTGTGTGTGTGTGTGTGTGTGTGTGTGTGCGTTAAATAGACTAAAACGGAAGAATGAATATCTGCATGTGTATGAAAGAGTGAGTCAGTGGATGTGTGCATGCCTGAATGAGTGTGTACTTGTGTGAAGGTCCAGTATGCGTGTATATGTATGAGTGTGTACATGTGTGTAGGTCCAGTATGCGTGTGTATGTATGAGTGTGTACATGCATGTGTGTCCAGTATGCGTGTGTATGTATGAGTGGGTGTGTACAGTATGCGTTTGTATGTACAGTATGTGTGTGTACATGTGTGTGTGTCCAGTATGCTTGTGTGTGTGTGTATGTGTATGTGTGTGCTCAGTATGCGTGTGTATGTATGAGTGTGTACATGTGTGTATGTCCAGTATGCGTGTGTATGCACTGTATGTGTGTGTGTGTACAAGTGTGTAGGTCCAGTATGCGTGTGTCGTGTGTATGTATGTGTGTGTACATGCATTGGTGTCAAGTATGCATGTGTATGTATGAGTGTGTACATGTGTGTATGTCCAGTATGCGTGGGTATGTACAAGTGTGTACATGTGTGTATGTCCAGTATGTGTGTGTATGTATGAGTGTGTATATGTGTGTATGTTCAGTATGTGTGTGTATGTATGAGTGTGTACATGTGTGTATGTCCAGTATGTGTGTGTATGTATGGGTGTTTGTATGTGTGTGTCCAGTATGCGTGTGTATGTATGATTGTCTACATGTGTGTATATCAAGTATGCGTGTGTGTGTGTATGTATGGATGTTTGTATGTATGTGTGTTTGTAAGTGTGTGTGTGTGTGTGATTGATAACCAAAGGCTGCTATGAGGCACTCTGAGATTCCTGTGAATGAAAAGTGCGTTAAAAACTAGACAGTAGGTTTTGGCACAGAATGAGTCATGGTTGTCAGTGTGTTTGTGTGTTTTTATGTGTTTTGTGCGTGTAAATTGGTTTGTGTGTCATTTTTATGTATTAAAGGAATTATTTGTGATAGATTTTGATGATTTGGTCATATAATGTTTTGTGTACTACTTTTTTGTGGATTGTTTTGGTATATTTTTTACAATGTAGTTTGTTAAAACAGGTCACATAAAGAGGTGTGGAAACAAAGTGAAGTTTCCAACAACCAACAGGTGGCGCTATAGGTGATATCAGTCAGGCATATGTACGCGTTCCGGTTGGATCCAGCGTCCACCCTAAGACATTTTTTCTGGATCAAACAATGTACGCAAGAGTTATAAGAGACTTTGTGTTTTGTGGCAAGCACTGGCAAGTTGGCAAAGTTTGAGGGTCTGCCACGCCCACACCTTCCGACTAATGAGAAAATCCAATATAACTTTTAGTCGCCCATGGCTGAAGAGTAGCCGGACCACATTTAAAGGCGTTACCATTAAAGCTGTCGGAGGAGTTCGATCAGATGCGAGGTGTGCAAACACCATCAAAACGCATCTTCCACTCAAAATGGCCGACTTCCTGTGGACCTGCCACCATGGCGTCAAGAGACTTTTTGGTGTGTCCAAGCATGATGAAGTCGTGTACCGAATTCCGTCAAGCTACGCCAAAATAACCCCAATGCGCAGGGTTTTTTGCAATGTTCTAGGGGGCGCTACAGAGCCATTTTGCTCCATCCATGGACAAAAACTCTACCAAAGATGGACGGTTACAGGCTTGATGTCCCTGGCAAATTTGGTAATTTTTTGAGCACTTTGACATACAGTACTGTGCAAAAGTTTTAGGCAGGTGTGAAAAAATGCTATGAACTAAGAATGCTTTGAAAAATGTAAACAATAAATGTTTATTTTGTATCCATTTATATGGTAAGACTGAGCAAAGCAGCAAGACACAACGTAATTATACTGCATCAGAAGGGTCTCTCCCAGACAAAGATTTCAAAGCAGACAGGGGTTTCAAAATGTGCAGTTCAAGCTCTTTTGAAGAAGACGTTGAGGATCGTAGACGCAGTGGTCAGCCAAGGAAACTTAATGCAGCTGATGAAAAACACATCAAGCTTATTTACCTTCAAAATCGGAAGATTTCAAGCAGTGGCATCAGCTCAGAACTGGCAGAAACCAGTGGTACCCAGGTACAGACATTTACTGTCCGGGGAAGTCTGGCCAGAAGTGGTCTTCATGGAAGAGTTGCAGCCAAAAAGCTCTACCCCGACAAGGAAACAAGGCCAAGTGACTGAACTAAGCACGAAAACATAGAAACTGGGGTGCAGAAACATGGCAGAAGGTGCTCTGGACTGATGAGTCAAAATTAGAAATATTTGGCTGTAGAAGAAGGCAGTTTGTTCGCCGAAGGGCTGGAGAGAGGTACAATAATGAGAGTCTGCAGGCAACAGTGAAGCATGGTAGAGGTTCCTTTCCAGTTTGGGGCTGCATTTCTGCATGTGGAGTTGGAGATTTGGTCAGGATGAATGGTGTCCTCAATGCTGAGAAATACAGGCAGATACTAATCCATCATGCAATGCCATCAGGGAGGCGTATGATTGGCACCAAATGTATTCTGCAGCAGGAACATAACCCCAAACATACAACCAATGTCATTAACAACTATCTTCAGCTTAAAGAAGAACAGAAAGTCCTGCAAGTGATGGTATGACCCCCACAGAGCCCTGATCTCTACATCATCGAGTCTGTCTGGGTTTACATGAAGAGACAGAAGAATTTTAGGAAGCCTACATCCACAGAAGATCTGTGGTTAGTTCTCCAAGATGTTTGGAACAATTTACCAGACGAGTTCCTTCAAAAACTGTGCGCAAGTGTATCTGGAAGAATTTATGCTATTTTGAAGGCAAAGGGTGGTCACACCAAATATTGATTTAATTTAGAATTTTCTTCTGTTACTTCACTGCATTTTGTTAATTTATGAAGAATTGATGAAAATAAACTGTTAACACTTCCATTTTTGAAAGAATTCTTAGTTTACAGCATTTTTTCACACCTGCCTAAAACTTTTGCACAGTACTGTATATTCCATTAAAACACCTAATTTTTGCTTTTTAATTTTTAACTAGGTGGCGCTATACATGTAATGATTGGTTATGGTATGGGTTGACATGGCCCCTTGACACAAACATACAAGAACAATTTGGCCCTCCAAGGCCCTACGGTTCTCGGGATATTCGAAGAAAACTGTGTCGCGCCACCTACTGGCCAGTTGGTGTATAATCATATAAATAAATGTATTGCATGAACCCCCCCCCCGCCCCCCCCCCCCCCCGTGAACGGAATTCCACGAAACTTAACGTGCAGTCAGAGCACTCTCGCGCGGCGGTCATGAATTAGATGAATTATTATTATGATTATTATTATTATTGAGTAGCTTTCATATGAATAGATCTTTGTAGTCCCAGTGGTCACACTTACCTGGGTGCCTCTATGCCATCATAAGCCCCCACTGTGTAATGGCGAAACAGCTTCTTGCGGGCCTTTTCACTGCGAGAGTCTGAAACCAGAACACACACACACACACACACACACACACACACACACACACACACACACACACACACACAAACACACGCACATACACTTCCTTTTTTATGTTTTTCTAGGCTCAGCTATTGGGAGTGAGTGTGGGTTTAGACATGAAAATATGTTAATAAATACAGTACAGTGTGTGTGGGTGTGCATGCATGAGAGAATGTCTGAGTCTGTACTTGTGTTTGTGAATCACCTGGTTTCTGCTCTTGGTTTTGAGGGGTGACCTCCTCCACACAGTCAGATGGAAACCAGCCAGTTCTCCCTTTAACTGTTCCCTCCCAAAAGCCTCCATCCCCCACACTGAGCACTAACACACACACACACACACACACACACACACACACACACACACACACACACACACACACACACACACACACACACACACACACACACACACACACACACACACACAAAGAGCATTTATTAACCAACAGGAATCCTCACAACTTTGCCATTAGTAGTAGAGTGATTCTGCAGGAAATCTAGCAAACCCCATGAGACCAGATGTTGCAGAACTGATTCCAATCGGTCATTTAATGAAATACCTCATTTGTCCCTATTTGCCTGGTCAGGTAAGGAGAGGACCTGTTCCAAAGTCTGCCAGACCCTGGGTTGGTTAGCACTCTTCATCTCTAAAACTATTCCTCAATTATTAAAGAAAGGGTCTAGAAATACCAAAGACATGGCTTGGAAATGTAGGGGGCACAATACAAATGTGTGCATGTGTGAGTCATGTGGGAAGTGGCTCTGATTTGTAATTCTTTGGCTAACCTTTGACCCTGTCTCCTTTGCTGAGGGCGAGGTCGCGCTCGCTTTGGGCCGGGTGAGAACACGTGGCCACAAACACACGGCCAGGGACGGCGCTGTAGAGTCTCCTGCGCTGCTGCTGCTGCTGCTGCTGCTGCTGCTGCTGATGAAGCTGCTGCTGCCCGCCACCACTGAAAAAGAAAGAGGGAGAGAGTGATGGAAGGGTGGGAGATAGAAGATGGATAGAAAGCGAGAGAGAGTGACAGAGGGAGTGATGGAAGGATGGGAGATAGAAGATGGAGGGAAAGAGAGTGAAAGAGAGAGGGTGAGAGAGGGAGTGATGGAAGGTTGGGAGATAGAAGATGGAGGGAGAGAGAGAGAGGGTGAGGGTGAGCGAGGGAGTGATGGAAGGGTGGGAGATAGAAGATGGAGGGAAAGAGAGCGAGAGAGAGGGTGAGAGAGGGAGTGATGGAAGGGTGGGAGATAGAAGATGGAGGGAAAGAGAGCGAGAGAGAGATGGTGGGTGGCAGAGAAACATTCCATTTTAATTAGGTAGGGGAGGGAGGTGGATGAAGTAAGAATTTTTCCCAAAACCAGTCTAACTTCAGCAATTAAATACCAATTAACCTGATAAACATTCCATTTAAGCAAGGGCTCTGTTCCCTATCGCAGTGGGACTGCGATGTGATTGACGGGAAATGACCTGTTCATTGACCAATCGAAGTACTTTCTATTCACTCCGGAAGGCCGAATTGCGGCAAATCACCACCCTGAGCCCGCCCCCTCAGGTGCCTATGTATTGAAGGTGACTATGCCGCTCCACCTCTTTTCGACCCTTCGAGGTCACGGACTATTGACAAAGAACTCTCTACACGCTTGCGTATCCTTTCTATCTTTGTGTGCATTATTACTCTTTCGAGTTGGTGAGTTGGATTATTCCTTACTAGCTCTGAGTGCTGCAAGGATATTTTATGCTTAAGCAAGTTGCTGTCTAGCTGGTGACCACGCTCGTCTTCGACTTGCTAGTTCACTATTGCTTACAACGTGCTACGTTGACTAGCTCTTGCTAATTGTGTCTCTTTTGCAGATCAAGATGTCCAGAGTCTATCCTGACTGTGGTCATGCCAGGGAGAAGGGTGACAGGCATCGCCGCTGGCCGCTGTGCCTTGGCAGGGGGCACGCTGAGGCGGCGTTGTCCGGAGATATCCCTCCAGCATGTGCGCACTGTGCCGCAATGACGACGGCACGAGTCACGAAGTGCCTCTCTCTATGGGAGAGAGAGGACCTGCGTCCGGGGGTGAAGCCTGCGCCGTCCGGGGTGATGTCCCCGGACGCGCGAGGCTCCCCTCGCCCTGGAAGCAGCAGTGGACCTGGTGGTTTCCTTCGGGTAACCGCTGGGTCTTTCTGCTCTTCCCCAGCGCGCTCAGTGGCCCCAGTCGCTGCTGTCTGAGCTTCACGTCGAGTTGAACGTCGACGCCGGTGGAGAGAGTCTTCTGGATGATTTGTTCGAGGTCGACTCGGATGAGGACACAGACATGGAGATGGGTGACGTGCCGAGGGCTACGAAGCCCACGGCACTCTCCCGGAACCTGGGTCACCAGCTACACGAGGTAGCGGTGAGGGCGGCGAGCCGGCTTGGTCTCCCCCTCCCCCTTCCGCCCAGCGTGCGTTCTGCATTGTTGGACGGAGAGTATTATGGTGACCCACCCCAGCCAGCTTCCTCAAACATCCCCTTCTTTGAAGAGGTACACGAGGAGTTGGAGACCTCATGGGCTGTGCCGTATTCAGGGCGCGCTCCGGTCCCGGGGTTTGAGGAGTACCTCCGCGTTAACTGCGCGAAAGAGAAGGGCTACCTCTCCTTTCCGCAGGTGGAGGACACCGTGGCAGGGTATCTCTCCCCTGCTTCCTCCACGATGAGACTTGGCCAGAAACCCGTGCTACCCACCAAGAGCGCTCGACACATGGCGGTTCTGGCCGAGAAGGCTTACTTGGCTGCGGGGCAGTCCGCCTGTTCTACGAACACGGCGGCGCTGCTCCAATGTTATCAAGCTAAGCTCCTCACGGAGCTCGTAGCTCGTCTGGGGGACGACGAGACTGTGGAGGAGTTACGGAGAGCAACAGATTTGTCTCTCCGCCTCACCAGGTGCTCGTCGCAAAGGCTGGGGCGAGTCATGGGGGCTTCTGTGGCAACACAGAGATACCTGTGGCTCTCCCTGGCCAAGCTTTCTGACAGGGAGAAAGCACCACTCCTTGACGCTCCAGTCAGCGTCAAGGGAGTGTTCGGAGATGCGGTGGGGGCCATGAACGACAAGTTCGAGGCTGAGCAGAAGAGCCGTGAGACTTTTCAGTAGTGGATGCCTCGGTCGAGTAGCTCAGAGCCGATGTTCTCTTCAGGACATACCACACCGGAACAGGGCGTGAAGCGGAGTGGGTTCCGATCCCCAGCTCCTCCAGCTAAGGTGGCCACGCGCCGCGGCTGGAACAAGAACCCGTTCCGGCCACCGGCCCAGCCTGCTAAGCCACAGCAGCAACAGCAGCAGCAGCCAGCGGCACAGACAAGCTCCGGGGCCACGCATAAACCCACACGACGTGGTACGAGAGGGCGAGGCAGACCGCAGGTGCCCTGATGTTCACCGCCCCCTGAAGCGAAAGGGTGGGGAGGTGGTGTGCCCGCCACCACCTGGGGAAGTCGCCAGATGCGCTCATGTAAACCCCATATCCAGCACAACGAAAATGTTCCCACAAGCACTACATTCCCATGTTCTCGACACTGTCCCGTTAGGCGCAAACACAAGACAAGCTTGTTTTTCCCCTCCCGCGATGCACCCGTTACATTCGCAAAACCAATTTTTTTATTCAAACCAAGAGGGGGAAACCCCAGATCTCACCCTCCTCTCTAGGAGTGGGGTCAGATCAAGGTTTAGACAGATTGGTGATGAGCGACTTAGTAGCCGACAAATTCAATATAAGCCCCAGGCTGGTAGACTGCGTTTTGAGCTGGCGTGCATGCGCAGTCTCGCCCTGGGTGCTGAAAACGATTTCAAAGGGTTACACTCTTCAGTTCGCCAGGCCTCCGCCCAGGTTCACGAGTGTAATTCAATCACGGGTGCCGCAAGATCGCGCACATTTCCTTCAACAGGAGATATATGCGTTACTCGTGAAAAGGGCTATAAGCGTAGTGTCGCCAGAGTATACCTGCTCAGGACATTACAGCAAATATTTCCTCGTCCCCAAGAAGGACGGGAATTATCGCCCTATATTAGATCTACGTATACTGAACAAGTCTCTCATGCCGCTGAAGTTCAAAATGTTAACTCCACGCCGGCTGATTCAGTTCATAAAGCCGAACGATTGGCTGATCACGTTAGATCTCAAGGATGCGTACTTCCATGTTCCGATTCATCCCAGACACCGGAGTTCCACACACTTCCATTCGGTCTCTCCCGAGCTCCAAGAGTATTCACGAAGGGCGTAAAGGCTGCCATCGCTCCATTGAGAAAAATAGGCATTCGCTTATTTAACTACCTGGACGATTGGCTTTTCGCTTCTCGCTCAGAAGCAGAGGCGGTGCGGGAGTGCCATCTTGTGGTACCGCCTCGGATTTGTTCTGAACAAAGAGAAAAGCTCGCTGCGTCCTCAGCAGACAGTGCCTTTCCTGGGCATGACAGTAAACTCTGTTTCAATAACGTTGTGTCTGTCGCCAGCACGAATGAGGCTATCAGGGAATGCGTGCAGATGTTCAGACCTGGACAGAAGGTTTCATCCCTTCGCTGTCAGAAGCTCTTGGGATTGATGGCAGCCGCAGCAGTGGCACGCCCCCTAGGGATGCTTCAGGCGCGTCCATTCCAGGCGTGGTATCTGTCATTGAAACTCGACTCCGCCAGAGACAAGTTTCGCTTGATCACGGTGGATCACAGATGCTGGCAGGCCTTGGCCGTACGGCGATCCCCGCATTTCCTCTTGGAAGCGGCTCCGCTCGGTGCAGTAGTGAGCCGCGTTATCGTCACCACAGACGCCTCCACTACAGGCTGGGGTGCGATATGCGAAGGATATTCTGTGAACAGGCTCTGGTCATCAACGCAAGCCACGTCACATATAAATGTGTTGGAACTGCGAACGGTGTTCCTAGCAGGGATTAGAAACGGTTCAAAGAACGAAAACGAAAACCGGTAAAGAACGAAATTTTGTGATGAACATAATCGAAAACCGGAACAAAAACAATTTCAGCTGTTCCGGAGTGAAAACAATATTTTCAATTTTAAATAACCGGTTAATAAAGTTATTTTTCGTTCCAAATAACCTTTCTTGAAATATTGTGGGAACAAAATAATTGTTAAAATAAATCTTGAAATAAAGTTTTATTCCGGAAGTGATGGGCTTGGCTACCTGCCCGCTAAATGTTACCCAGACCGCCTGGCTGAAGTGAAACTACTGTTGACACTAGCGAGCTGCGAGTAGCCTAACAGATCTGCAATGATTGTGCTGCCTGTGCCCGTTACCTAGGTCAGTGTAGAGCATGCCTTTTCGCCTCTGAAATATATCCTGTCTCCTTTGCGCAGCAATCTGAAGGAGAATGTTTTGGAGGACGTACTTTTCCTTAAACTGAATAAGCAATTTGGTATGTAAGCTATCTGTTGTCCATTTCAAATAGGCTAACTCTCGAGTTAATAGAAGAGAGTAGGCATAGGCCTCTAGCTATGGACATGAGTTGTGTTTATTTTGCGCGTAATGGAGAACGTTTTGTTGGAGATGCTTTCCGAATTTGAATGTAGGCCTAAATGTGACCGGCTGAGTTTGTTGTCATTTTGTTTTGAATAGCCATGGGTCTAACCTGCTGCATTTCTTGCTTTCTTTTTTTTGAACGGACTTCAGTTCGAAAGACATGTTTGCGTTTAAATGGTCCTGCAGCCTAATTTCATGTTGCCGACTGGAAACAAATACAATTTAACTGCAAGGTGATATAATGTTGTTTCATTATTTATTAGAAGTTGTAGGCAAACTCCGTTTCCACAACGTTGGAAAAGTGCGCATTGCATTTAGCCTATAGGTTTCACGCACGCACCCGAATAATGACAAACATTAAGCACGCGCACCCCCCCCTAATAATGACAAACATTAGGCACGCGACCCCCCCCCCCCCCCATGACATTTTTGAAACGAACGTTATTAACCGTTCTTTTATAAGGTTCTAACCGGTTCATAACATGAAGAGAAGCATAGCAACACTGGAACGGAACAGAAAAATAACGTTTCTGGTCAGAACGAAACTAAATGAAAAATATTTCGTTTTTAATCCCTGGTTCCTAGCGCTTCGATATTTCATTCACATTCTTGACAGGCGTCACGTTCTCGTCAGAACAGACAACATGTCCGCCATGGCCTACATAAATCGCCAAGGAGGGGTGCGTTCCCCTGCACTTCATCATTAAGCGAGCCGACTATTCCTGTGGGCAGCGAAGCGCATTCGCTCTCTCAGAGCAGTGCATATACCAGGTCATCTCAATTACGGAGCCGACCTTCTGTCGAGGGGCAACCCTCAAGCAGCAGACTGGTGCCTTCACCGTCAGGTGATCGACCAGATTTGGCTTCGGTTTTACAGGGCTCAGGTGGATCTGTTCGCGAACAGAGAAAACGCCTGCTGCCCTCTGTGGTTTTCGCTGGGAGGCGACAACCCTCCGTTAGGCGTAGACGCGCAGAGCCAGCAATGGCCCAACATGCGTCTTTACTCATTCCCTCCGATTCCTCTGCTACATCAGGTAATCCGCAGAGTGGAAGAGGAGGGTTTGGAGTTGATATTCGTGGCGCCCCATTGGCTCAATCGGCCATGGTTGGCAGATCTAATCAGACTGTCAGTGCAGCCTCCGTGGGAGCTCCCTCTGCGCAGGGATCTCCTCTCACAGGCACACGGGATGGTGTGGCAACCCAGGCCGGAGCTGTGGCAGCTCAGGTCCTGGCTCCTGAGAGGAACAGGCTCTTAGCGTCAGGCCTGTCGGATTCTGTAGTGAATACTATACAGAGCGCTCGGGCGACGTGTACCCGATCTCTGTATACGCTCAAGTGGCGCATGTTCGAGCGATGGTGCGCTGCGCGTCAGCACGACCCTATTGATTGCGCCTTGGGCATCATCTTGGAATTCTTGCAACAATTGTTTGATGAAGGAAAAGCTGCTTCTACTATCAAAGTGTATTTAGCAGCTATTTCCGCCTTCCATATTGGCATTAACGGCAAATCTCCGGGTAATCATCCATTGGCTTCGCGCTTTATGGCTGGAATAAGGCGCCTTAGAGTGCCTGTCAGGCACCTATTGCCTTCTTGGGATTTGCTAGTGGTGTTACGGGCGCTCACGGGTCCTCCGTTTGAGCCCCTAGAAACGGTGGACTTAAAGTTTGCTTCCTTGAAGACCGCGCTGCTCCTGGCACTAGTGTCAGCGAAGCGCGTTGGTGACATGCAAGCGCTGTCTGTCAGCCCATCGTGCATTCAGTTTTCGATTGCCGGGGACAGGGAAGTATTGCGGCCTAACGCAGCATACACACCCAAAGTAGTGACAACTCCGTTTCATTGAGTTGGCTGTATTCTCGCCCCCTCCTTTCGCTTCAGCGGAGGAGGAGCGCTTGCACAAGCTCTGCCCAGTGCGCGCTCTACGTTTTTATGTAGAGCGCACGAGTTTATTCAGGCAATCGGATCAGTTATTCGTATGCTTTGGTGCAAGCGCCAAAGGCAAACCCCTGGCAAAGTCGAGCCTCTCCCGGTGGCTGGTGGAGGCTATCACTTTGTCCTATACAAGTTTGTCATTGGAACCCCCGGAGAAGCTTCGTGCGCATTCTACTCGGGGGGTTTCGTCATCCTGGGCCCTGTTTAAGGGTGTGTCAGTGGATGACATTTGCAAAGCTGCAAGCTGGAGCTCTCGCCACACCTTTATTAATTACTACATGTTGGATGTGGCGGAGCCCGGTTTCCTGCAGAGTGTGTTGCAGGCGAGTGATCTGTGATCATATGCAACATGCGATGTATTATCAACTGCACGACTGTCTCCCTTTATGGATTAAAGGCGGACGGCGCAGATGGGTGTAAGTATTCATAAGCATGGGACTGGTGGTCCCGTTTCTTATATTGAATTCATTCCCATTATAAGACACACTGCCGCCGCCACATGAACCTCTATGAGGGCAAGGCGAATGGGTTGGCGTGTGTATATGTATATTGGCCGACACTGTTGCACGCGGGATTAGACACGACCAGTCAATCACATCGCAGTCCCACTGCGATAGGGAACATCTCGGTTATAGATATAGGCCCCGTCCCATTCATCTTCCCTTCACCCTACCACTTCATCGCAGTGAACTTCACTGCGGAGGGCCCCTTCACAACGGAGTGAGAAGTGTTAAGGGATTTAAATCTTTACCTGAGAAATGGGACACCACTCGATCACTCATATCCAGCTCCACTGTAGGCTACGTTTCACCAAAAACGCAATGCAAACAGTGTTCCTATGTTTGCGAATTTGAACACACGTCAGGTTTTCAGGTTCTCAGGTTTTGGCAAACATATATATACCCACATGTCATAAAATAGCGTTTTTTACATCCTAACGTTAACGTTACTCGGCTACTCTCAGACAGACGTTCATTTGTGAAAATAGCGATCTTTTTCTAACAATCATATTCTACTCAAATGTAAGGAATATTATTCTGCATAATGATCTGCTAAATATCCCGATGTGTTTCACATTTTTTAATAGTTATTTGCGAAGATATCCATAGATTTGTAAACTTCTTTTTCTGCACTGGCAGCCATCTTTCTTATTTTTTTGGGAGTCCGTTGGTAACCAAGGTGATCGCAAGGCATCCTGGGAAATGTAATCTTTCCCTTCAAACGAAGTCCGGTTCTGATCACACTCCGTTTGAAGGGGTGGTTTGAAGGGTTGAACAACACTTCCCCTTCGGTCCAAAAGAATTGGGACACCCTACCCCTTCACGCGAACGCGTAAACGAAGTGGAAGGGTGAAGTGCTAGGGTGAAGTGGTAGTAATGGGACAGGGCCATAACCTCGGTTCCATGAGTTAGGGACCAGATGTGATAAGGTTGCGTGCACAGTGCGTGTGTTTCTTCTGGAGGCTAAAAGGCTCAGAGTCTTCAGAGGTGGAGCGGCATATTCACCTTCAATATATAGGCACCTGAGGGGGCGGGCTCAGGGTGGTGATTTCCCGCAATTCGGCCTTCCAGCGTGAATAGAAAGTACTTCGATTGGTCAGTGAACAGGTCATTTCCCGTCAATCACATCGCAGTCCCTAACTCAGGGAACCGAGGTTATATCTATAACCGAGATGTTCTCTCTCACTGCCCAGAATCATTCACTCCTTCCCTCTCATCCCTTATTTCTTCCCCTCCACCCTATCCCTGCTCTTTTCTTCTTTACCCCGGTCTCCCTCTCTGAGGCTTCTGTCGTTCCTCCGTATCCCCTCTTCCCCTGGACGGTGAACGAGTGCGGGATCGAGGACTGCTGGAGCTCCTCAGAGCAAACGAGGCTCTCCGTTGGGTCTGAATGAGTGAAAGGGAAAAGAGTGAAAGGAAGAAAGAGAGAGAGAGAGAAAAAAAGAGAGAGGGAGAGGGAGAGAGCTTCGTATTTCATTTGTATGAACTATCATCATCTTCATTGCTAGCTTTTCAGCAAAAACCAATTCTCAAATTCTACAAGTCAGACGAATGTGTGTATACAGATTTATGATGTGCTACTGCACCTGTGTGGGCGCCATGTTGGCTCCAGAGGAGGGAGCCGGGGCCATCTGATCAGGAGGATTCATGGTGTTCTCACTCTTGGCCCGCAGGAGGGGGTGAGGGTGGGCATGGTGGGTGGGCACTGAGGGTGGGAGAGTCCTGGCCAGCTCAGACCGTGGAGGGGCATACTTGGGAGACTCAAGGAAGGGAACTGAGAAAGAGAGAAAAAGAGACAGAAAGAGAGAGAGAGAGAGAGAGAGAGAGAGAGACAGAGAGACAGTGTGAGAGAGAGAGGGAGAGAGACAGTGGGGTGGGGGGGTGCAGCACACTTTACCAACTACAAAGTATACCCCCAAAATAGTGACATGAAACACAAACACACAAGTCAAACTAAAACACTAGGAAATAACACACACACACACACACACACACACACACACAAACACACACAAACACACACACACACACAAACCTACCTACATCTGAGTCATTGTGATTTTTGATGATCTCTCCGATCTCGAAATGGCCAGACATTACTGCCACCTGAGAGAGAACACAGGCACCCAGAATCAAAGGCGAGGTTTACATATTCATATCCAAATAAGACTTCACCCATCAAACATTCAGTATGCACTGTGAAAGGAAAATGCAAATCCAAGTTGCCAAGGTTACCTGGAAAGGGGTTTGTCCATGCTTATTCTTAGTCTCCTTATTGGCTCCTCTATATAGGAGAACACGCACACAGTTTTCCTAATTGGTCAGAAAGACATCAGTCATGAACTTACAGCTTTTCTCGACTGCTTGAGCAGATTTCAAGCCAATTATCACTTTTAAAAATACCATAAGACTACCTACATAATGAAATTATGGGAAATGTGTCTGATCTTTTTAAATAACACATAGAAACACATTTATCTTGTTTTATTTTGAATTTACACTTTACACTTGTTTTATTTTGAATTTAATGACTTAATTACTAATTGTTAATATATATTCAATAGTTTCAAAACCAGCCATTTCCTGTCATCTAAATGATGATTATTCATAGCAAGCAGTTGTTTCAAAAGCTGTAGGGATTTCAATTACACTAGTATGAAAAGTAGCTGCAGAAGGGGAATTGGGTGTTTCACCTTATTATACAGAGCGCCAATGTGGAGTGCAGTGTTTCCTGCTGCATTCTGGGAGGTGGAGTCTGCACCATAGAACAGCAGGTGCTCCAGGTGCTGGGCAAAACCATTCTGACACGCCTGTGGGGGGAGACAGTGTAAAGGAGGAGGGACAGAGACAGGGGTGTCTGGAGCAGCTGGAGCAGCTGGAAGAAAAAATAACTTTTCCTCAAAAAACAAATGACAAGAGAACAAAACAAGAGGGGGGAACTAGGACTGAAGAGAGGAGAGGAGAGAAGGAGAGGGATTTAACAGAGAGAGAGAGAGAGAGAGAGAGAGAGAGAGAGAGAGAGAGAGAGAGAGAGAGAGAGAGATGGTCACACAAAAGAAACAGAATCCACACAGAACACACTGGAGCAGTGGTACAAAAAAGAAGCGCTTTGAGGATGGCTCTGGTCGATACAATCAACAGACCTACAGAGGGCTGTCTGAACACACACAGACTGCATTAACACACACAAACATACACACACACACACTCTCTTACTCTCTCTCTCTCATACACACACTGACTCATGTGTGTGTGTGTGTGTGTGCGTGTGTGTGTGTGTGTGCGTGTGTGTGTGTGTATGCACGCGTGCCTGTGTGTCTGTGTGCACGTGTGGGTGCGTGTGTAAAAGTGTAAAGCTGTGCACCCTCCTTATATGTTACCAATATATAAACCTACACTAACACAAAACAGGAAATAACAATCAATCGTACTTGAACCACATTGATAACAAAAATGCAGTCTCCTTTCATTGGCTAGAGAAAGCATCCCTCATAAGACAGAAGGGAGAGGAAGAAAAGGAGGGAAGCAGAAAGGGATGGAGCATCTTGTGACAGTAGGTAAAAGAAAGGGAGAAAAAACTAAAGGAATGATAAAGAGCTAGAGAGAGAGAGAAATGGAAAGAGGGGAAAGGATGGGGTGACGTGTGTGAGGAGTACCTTGTGTATTTCTTGCATTCCAAAGCCCTCTGGGTCCCTCATCTATGGAGAGAGAGAGGAGGAAGAGATAAAAGAAGAGAGAGGGAGAGAAGGACAGAGAAAGAGACAGAGGAGTAGAAGCAAAAGGAACAGATACAGAAGACAGACTGAGAGAAAGAGGAGACCAGGGTAGGAAGCAATGTGTGTGGCTGTGGCAGAATGAAGGGATTGAGCAATAGGGGAAAGAGAGAGAGAGATGGAGACTGATAGGGGGATGGAAAAAAAGAAAGACAGAGAGAGCAGGACAATCCATTACTGGTCAGATGGAGAGCAACTCACATGTGTTTAAGACAGCAGAAGAGAAAGAGAGAGGGAGAGAGAAGATAGACAGGGACACCTGGAGACAGTGTGACACCCCAACAGACACACTCAATCAGGCAGTGCGCAACCTGATAAACTTCAGCACACTGGCACACAAACAGACACACACACACACACACACACACACAAACAAAAACAAACAAACAAACACACAGACACACACACTCACACACCTGGTGTGACTCATCCCAGCCATTCTCGTCTCTGACTCCAAGTCGGGCTCGGTAGTAGAGCAGCGTCTCGCAGCACGAGGTGTCGCCCCCTGCCAGTACGGAGTGGTAGAGAGGCGTCAGTCCACAGCGGTCCTTATAGTCTGGAGATGCTCCTACAGCCAGTAGGATCTGGAAGGGGGGGGGGGGGGGGGGGGGGTCACATACAGTGCTGTTATTTAATGTGAAATACCTAGAAAATAGAGAGACTCAAGCTAACATCCCATGAGGACATCTACCATATTATGTACACTGTGTGTGTGTGTGTGTGTGTGTGTGTGTGTGTGTGTGTGTGTGTGTGTGTGTGTGTGTGTGTGTTTTACCTGCAATGCCACGTGGTTGTGTGCTCGAACTGCTTTGTGTAACGGTGAGAGTCCTTCCCTGGATCTGAAATCTAGATGGGCTCCATTAAGCACTAGGCACCGCACCACCTCTATGCCCTGAGGCATCTGCACTGCCAGAGTCAGGGGCGTCTCTGAGAGAGAGGGGGGGGGAGACCACATACATAAAAAGGCAGCATATATCCTTGCTCTACACTGTCAAGACTATTTGTACACCTTACTAACCTCAGAAAAACCCTCAAACCCTAGAGAACACATTGTGATTTTTCAAAGGTACACTCCCTACAAATTTTAGAGTACCATTCTTTTATAAACTGGATCCGTACCCTAACAACCCTAATATATCAAATATATAATATTTTTTGGGAATCTATAATTCCAGCATCCCGGGACAGGAATCATTAAACATCTTAACTAACTTAACTATTTGTTAATTATATAATTAAATATACTGACTTCAGCCTTGTTCATCCTGTTTCAGGTGTTTCAATGTTCTAATTCTTTATGTAGTTAACTGCCTTTGTTCTTAATTGTCTTCTCACCAACTTGTGGACAAACCTACGCTGTCATCTAGTTCATTATAATCAGGTAAATTGGGCAAGAAAATCAGACAAGACTCAATCTTCATCACAATTTTTCTTAGAAACCAAACACTCTAAGACACCAAGCACTCTAACAATAAATGAATGAATGAATGAAATTAATATTTAATCTATCATTTTTATAATTTTCTTCCAGAGTTCATAAAATGTCAGTGAGAAATTACTTTTCTCATTTACTTTCTCATTTCCTTGCAATGGTTTTATGTTCCCCCACAACATATTTGTTTTCCCTTACAATAGAGAGCTTTTTATTACTTAACTGAATGCCATTTTTTCTGAGAGGAGATCAAATTAATTTCCCACTATGTTCGTTGTGGGATTCTGTAAAACTCTAACTCTAGAGAATTTTGGAGAGCTGTGGTGGGAAAGTAATTTCTTCAGTATTACTTCAATCTATTTGAGCAATGGCTCCAAATGAAGCAATGCGTTTGGTAAACATTTATCATACAACAACAAAATCATCATTTCAAGACTCTCTGCTCTTTATTATTTTTGTAAAGTCTGGGCCCAAAGCCCAAACTTCCAGATGCATTGTGATGGAAGTGCACAGATTGTTTGGGGAATCTATAATTCCAGCATCTTAGGACATGAATTGCAGTCATGCAATGGTGCCCAAAGCAAACTATCGTGGAAAATAGAGAAGGGATCTATTCAGACCTCAGAAAATTGCTACAATATTGTGAATGTGGTGGAGTGAACACCTCTATAGAATCTGGTGAATTTCGACATATTTCAGTCCATTTCTGCATATTTTATTTAGTGTATCAACCTTCAATAACGCTGGAGGCAACCTGGAGATGTGGAGATGTTTTGAGTGTGTGAGCGCTCAACCTGGAGATCTGAGTGGATAGCTGTTTTGAGTGTGAGCGCTCAACTTGGGCTAAGCGGCTAAACTCACCTCCATTTTCTTGGTGGTGGTAGTTTGGGTCAAGACCTTTATCCAGTGCTTTGGTAATCCTGTCCAGAGATGCACTCTGAATGTACTCCAAAAACTTCCTCAGGTTGGCCTGAGACAAGGGAAAGCGGAGATATATCTGAATCTCAGGAAAGGTTATCTGAAAGTTCAGCCTGCTTTTTTAAATTAGCTCAAAACTATAATTTACAGTACACTTACACAGATATATTTATATACTTTCAGCTGTATTATGAGTACACTGGGAGACCATTACCTAGTCTCACACCTTGACCGTATTTTACCTGTTTATTTCTTACGATTGAACCTGCATAAACCCTCACTTGTACACCAATTATGATGACTGCATCTCAAAATCTATCATCTTCCTCTTACACCATTTCCATATGTAACCACTCATGCATACGATGTCTTACACCAGCACCTGTTCACCACTCCTTAGGATATCTCTTCCATTTCTCCTAATACTCCACCGAAGCACTTCAATATCCTTTACATTATGTGTAGCTTCACCTGAACAGTGTTTCACCTGGGCAAGCCTCATAGCTGAACTCTCACCTGTGCAAACCTTACCATTAATCTGCAAATCTCTTTCAAGCGCTTGTTATGTTCCACCTTTGTGTTAGCAGTACCTTAGTGTGTAGTTTGGTCAGCTGCTTCTCATCCAGGTTGGCCTGCTTGTATACTCTGGTCTTATACCTAAACTGTGTGCATATAAACATGTTTGTGAGCGATAAGTGGATTAAGGAGGAGAGAATGAGAGAGGGAGGGGGGGAGTAAAGATAGAGAGGAGAGAAAGATATGAACAGGATGAATGCAAAGAAAGATAATAGGTTGCAGAGTGTGAAGTAACAATGCAATGCAAGCATCATAATGAAATTAAGAAATCATTTAATCTTTGCATTGCTGCATTGCAGCAGCATGGAGAACATCACGACATGATGTGTAGAATGTATTTAGGTCTCCCTCTTTTGATAGAGCATGCATTTGACCTCAATTCCCAATCTGGATATTCGGCTTGCAGTTGTATAGGTCATTTGAGCACTGACGCACTTTTAACATGTGCATTCACACAATGCCATATTGGGACACTGACACACTTCTGCTTTTTAAGCACAAACATTTGAAACATGAAAGGAACCATCACTATACTGACCTTTACTTTTCATTTAAGGATGATTATATCCATAAACCATTAGATATCATAAGAATTGTCATATTTATTATGTTGGTGGGACATATGTCACTATCTAAATACTTATGGAGTGTGTTGTTACAAGTTATTATAGACTTTTCAAACGGTCTGCCACAAACAATGACCTTGGTAGTTTTTTTAAACAGGCTCCAAGTGTGCTCAGTTGCTCATACATTTGTGAGGACTGCCCTGTTTTCATAATGATTGCAAGTTTGGCTGATGTGTTCATTTCAAACCAGCCCATCGGAATGCCTATTTAAAATAAGACACTGACCCAAAGACCATATAGCTCAAAGACACCACAAGAGGGCACCAGAGGGGTTGGGGGAAAGTGGGTGGCTCTCAATATTTCACCACTCTCTCTCTTTCTCTCTCTCTTCTGCCTCTATCCCTCTATTCTCCACCTTCTCTCTCCTCACATCTGTCTTTCTAGCCCAGAGTTCCTCCATCCTTGAGTTCCCCTTCCCCCTTTTTCTGCTTTTCCGCTCAGCTGATGTGTGACCAGAGGGAGAGCTGTGGAATGAGGACAGAACCTACATATACCTGTGCTGCAACACACACACACACACACACACACACACACACACACACACACACACACACACACACACACACACTCATACACACTTCTGGTATCCATAGTGAGGCGGATCTCTTTTTAACCAATTAATGGTGTGTTTTCTAAAAAAACCTCATAAAGAGTCCACTGTACCGCAGCATGATGTGATTATACTGAGTAATATTTCACCATGGGCAAATACTTAGTCATGCCCTATTTTAAAGATACTTCACAGGGTGGATACTCAAGATGACAGCCTAAGTGGTATGCCTTGTGGTGAAGTTCAGAGGTAATTAGCTCTTTCATACAAACATACACACACACACACACTCATAGATAAACAACTTGTGTCCCCCATACCATTTTCAGCAAGCCCAATGTGTGTCAGCTTGTGTCAATTCTCTGGCAGCAATGTCTCCTACCATCTTAAAATAGCCAAGGCAAACTCTCAGAGGATTTTGGGGCCTGTAGTTTTACAGACACATTAGCTACCATTTTTTTGGTATAATTCATCTGAGTTTAGCACTTCAATTTGTGGAATTGATGGTTTTAAACACCTGGTCCTATTTTATCTGTAGATAGAGCACCCTTCTTTGAAAGGACTGTGGGTATTGTAGTCTGTGATATAGGGCAGATGAACTGATTGAAAGAATTGAGGGCACTCAGGTGACATTACCTCCAGGTAGGGCATTCCTTTCTCAAAGGATTGTGGGTATTCTCTCAGCGAGCGCTCTTCATCCAGGAAGTTGGCATCCCGTCCGTCTGCAGCCGGCTGGAAGAGGCCATAATTGTAAACATCCCACAGCGACTCGCCCAGGGAACACATGATCTGCAGTTTTGCACTCCACACCGTTGCATCAGGGTCGAAGCGCAAACACTTCTGTAACAGGGAGGAAAGGAGAGAGAGAGGTGAAGGGGTATACATTAGACAAGTACATTCCAGTGAGCATCTGAGGCAGCGCACGTAAGCATGTGTGTATTTGTGCATTAAATCCTTTGAGATGCAGCACAGCTGCAATGCGTATTCCTGCCTAAAGAGGACAGTAAGTGTGCACAGAAACACACAGACACAAACACATGCACACACACACACAAACAAACACACACATACACACACACAATCTCATCCCTTTGCCTCCTTACATCCCCACATTTTTGTCTCTTTCCCTTTCCTCTCTCTCTTTTACTCTCTCTCTCTCTCCTTCCGTCTCTCTATCTCCCCCCTTCATTCTGTGGCCAACACCATTGGCATGGCAACTAGTTCATTAGTGGAGCAAGGCTCCCGTTGCCGTAGCAATGCAAAGCAATCCTGGTCCCCAGGAGGAAAACTACGGAGGGGGGGTGGTGTGTGTGTGAGTGTGTGTGTGTGTGTGTGTGTGTGTGTGTGTGTGTGTGTGTGTGTGTGTGTGTGTGTGTGTGTGTGTGAGACAGATAGAGAGGGGGAGAGAGAACAGGACAGGGAGAACGAGCCAGGGAGGGAGGACCAGACTGGTAGCTTGACTCACGCTATGGTCATGTATTTTGTTAGCGTGTGTTGGTGTGTTGATTAAATTTGAATGTAAAATGCAGAGATTATTGGCTTTCTCAATTGTGAGCAAACTGTAATTAGGTTATAACAAGCTAATTCACCAGCTACACACACACACACACACACACACACACACACACACACACACACACACACACACACACACACACACACACACTTGCGATAAGAGACCTGGTGCCCAGCACTTGTTTAATTTGATCCTTCCTCTCTTTTCCCATCTTCCCCCAGCACTTTATTTCCTGTACAGGATTAATATTGTTCTTCTTGTTCTTCCCTTTGGTGCAGTCCAATAACATTGTTTCTGCAAGGTAAGCATTTGTGTGTGTGTGTTTGTGTGTGTGTGTCTGAGTATGTGTGTGTGTGTGAGGGTGGCTATACTTGCTTCAAGAGGTTAGGGATATGTAATGAGATCTAAGGGGAGAGCTGTAGCCCCTGACGCATGTATAAAACAGCCTGTGTGGGGACACACATTTGAACAGGAGTTAGGGGTGTGAGTAGGTTGTGCCTGGATGAGATAGTACAGCGCAACAGACAGAGTGGGCAATGTCTCCAGTGATGAATTAGCACACACACACACACACACACAGGGGCGGCCCTAGCACATTTGGCGCTCTAGGCGAGCTTCACTCTGTTCCCATAAATCCATGCACATGTTCGTCATTCACAATAATGTTTGATAACCCCCTGAAGAAGTTTTATTAATGTTTTCCCACGTGTTGCCTATCTGCTCATTATACACTGTTCCTCCTAAATCAGTTTGATTTCTGAAATACTGTGTTCATTAGTGTTTTCATGATAACATATTGTAGCAACCCTTAATGTGTATTGTACATCATAAGTCCACTTGCCTGCACCTTGCGGAGTCGCAATATCAATATATTCATCAGTTTGTGACGTTAGAGGTATAACGATAAGTCCTGTGATCCGGACCGTCTAGTCATGCACGCCGTTGAGGTTAAGCTTCTCACAGGATACACGCACATTCGCACCAAATGCCTCGCTATGCTAGCATGATTTAACAACACCAATATAGAACATTGCCCTCCGTTTTCGAGTTTTGGCTCATTTTGCCCTAATGATAGATTTATTTTTTATGTCGAAATATTGGTTGGAGATATAGAAGGAGCGCCAACTGATGCGTCCGGGAAAAAAAAAAAATTATAACTTTTTTTTTTTTTTTTCGGGCGCATTATTTGGCGCTCCCCCTCTAGATGGCGCTCTAGGCGGCCGCCTAACCCGCCTGTAGGAAAGGCCGCCCCTGCACACACACACACTAGGGTGACCAGACGTCCGGATTTAGGCCGAACAGTCCGGATTTTCAATGCCCTGTCCGGCGTCCGGCGCAGCATCAAGCAGGACGCATATTTGTCCTCCTTTTTGGAGTTGCACTGGGCCTAAAGAACCGCGCTCTAGAATATTTTGCTGGAACGCAGTCTAAAACATGATTGGCTTAAAGCGGTGTCTGATTAATATCTGATAGGCTTCACGTAAATTCTAACCCTATATCATTGGTTAAAAACGTAAACAAGGCTCCATGTGCTGGCTACGTCATACACTGCTGGCTACATTGACTTAACACACATAGAAGAAACATGCCTAAACGCCAGACGTCTTTCAATCCAGAGGGGGCAAAAGAACACGACTTTATATCAAAAAGCAGTCGAGACTCCTTGCATGGCTTCTGCACTTACTGTCGCTGTGACATTGACATAAGCAGTCAAGGTAAACGCGCACAAACTTTCCTCTTCTTTCTCGTGCCAGCTCTGCTAATGCGAGTGGACGTGCTTTCAATGTATCATGCTAGCATGCACTGCCGTGTGCGTTACCGACAATGTAAGTGTAATTCATGTATCTGCTAGCTTTACTTTCTTTATATTAATGGTTACAAGCAATAGCTGCTGTCATTTATCGCATACTTGTTCTAGCCTGTGTATACGACGCTAATACGGAGATCCATTTGTTTTGATATTGCTGGTAGCTTAGAGTTCAGACTGCCAGGCCATTTGTGGTCTTAGAGTGCCACCCTGTGGTATAGTAATGTAACAGCATTGCAATTACAGTGTTGCTGATACACTGATATGAATAATAGTGAATTATATTATACATGATTCATAACTGATAGCTAATTGTGTATATTGTTCAGATATTTATATATTTATGTATATTAGTACAGATTGAATATTTATGTTATATTCTGTATTTCTTTATTCTACAGAAACCACACAACCAAACAAATACTTCTTTTAATGTATGATTATTTCACTGCAAGCACTTAATGCACTTGATCAACCCGCTAGAGGTTAAACACAAATAAACCTGTTTCTACTACACCTGAAGGTTGTGGCTACTCTCCGACCGGAGTACGTAGTTAGATAAGGGCAAACCAGTGTGTAACGCATACGGACTTCACATACATCATATATCAATTACACAAGTTGTATTGTAGAAGGGAGCACGCCAGAGTCCTATGTAATTATTCACAGCACCACGAAATTCCGTGATTCCGAAATTCCGCATAGTGTCCTCCTTTTTGGTGTTATGGATATGGTCACCCTAACACACACACACACACACACATTTGAGAGAAATATGAACTGTAATAATAATAATTGTCCTGTGAGCATTCCTCCTCTCTTAACAGATCGTTTTGTCTCCTCCTCCTCTCTGTCTCTCTCTCTCTATCTCTCTCTCTCTCTCTTTTCTGGTTTGCTCAGCCTGTCTCTCCCAGAACTCATTAAAAGCTTATGAGCTCATTAGAAATGAGCATTGTATTGAGGGCAGATGATCTGACATGTGGAGCATTGTAAACGTGCTGGGACTTGAGCTCACAACCCACAACTCACAGTGGGATCCCAGGCCCTTGACCCCTCGGCTGACGACACACTGGGCAAGGTTTTGGACAAGACCTCTGAAAAACATTTAGAGAATTCCCACAATTTTTTCTGCCATTCATGCTTATCGGTCATTGCAAAAAACAAATGTAAACATAACCCCAAAACGTTGCCCAGTGTATCATAGAACAATGCTGTGAGGGTTAGGCCCTATGGATAAGGTATTTGTGTAGTAGCCTATAGCTACATTGGTTTTGGAAAAGTGCAGATTATAGAATATAGATGTAATGTTACTTGACAAAACTACTTGTGGGACTTCATGATTATTAAATCATTTTAAGTATTATTCTATTCACTGCAAAACAGAATGTGACTTCCAGCCGCATCATAAAAAGCTTAATGGTGTATTGTTGTCTGACGGACATGACGGACTTTGTCTGTCAAACATTCTGGCTTCAGTGTTCAAAGCTTATCATTAACTGCCTGCCTGGAGTGATTTGTGACATTTTAGTAATTCTGAAGTAATTACAGTCTTGAGAAAGTCTTTATTCCGTATGAAAGTGGAAGGAAACAACAGAGTTACATGTCCCTGCAAGCCTCTACAGTATTGGAGCTATGCATTCTCCAGCCCAACAAGGTCTTGACTAGGCTAGCACCAAAATCATTGCAATCATTGTACGAAACACCCGCCCGGAATATATCATCAAATATATTAAGTAATACTTCCTTTGGCATCTCGGGGTCAGCCAATGTTTTTGTCAGGAAGGAAATCTGAAAAAGTATCTACTGTCTTTAAATAGTTCATATTAGCTGGAACATACTGAAAAGATGAGTGGAAACTGGCACAAAGTGTTAAAATCTGTAGGAGAGAACAAAAGATTTTGACAGACCAGAATTCAGAAAATGTTGTAGTGAATCACAATAATCAAAGGCTTTTAGAGGTTTAGAATATGCAAAACATCCAGCATACTTCACTTGTCCTTGTGAGCTCTTCTGGATGTATTTAAGGGATGCTAACTAAGGATGTTACTGCCAAGTCCAAGTGTCTATCTATGTAACTCTACTGAACCTGCTCATGTTCACAAATGTATCACCTTATCATAAATGTTGTATTATTCATGGTTTTGTATACTATACTACGTATGGGTGGGTAATCTTATAATCTAATTTGATGTATGACTATTTTTATTGTGTCTATTCGATGTGTGTGTGGTGTTTGTAGAGGAAAACAGGTGAAACTTTTTAAAACAGGTCAATTTAGAAGAAAATGCTCGAAACACAATTATTTGCCCCAAAAGTAGTCAATACTGCTACAACTGCCTAAAACATATGCTTCCAGTGCTGGTCTGCAGGGACCTCATCTATCAATATATCTACGCTGACTGTACAGTTATCTTAGCCCTGGGCATCCGCAGGAAGCTAGGGTATTTGTGCGAGTGGCTTGTGTATGCGTGGGTGTGTGTGTATATATGTGTGTTTGTGTGTGTGTGTTTGTGTGTGTGTGTGTGAAAGTTTGTATGTGTGTTTGTGCATGTGTGTGTGTGAGTATATGTGTGTGTGTGTATGTGTGTGTGTGTGCGTGCATGTGTGTGGGTGAGTATATGTGTGTGTGCGTGCATGTGTGTGGGTGAGTATGTGTGTGTGCCACTGACCGTTTGCTTGATGTCAGGGATGCCGATGCGGAACACCAACATGGTCAGGTGAGTTTCCTCTAGCGGTGACACCGTTGTCATGCTACGCTCCATCATGTAACGCCTCCTCTGCTGCTGAGTGGTTGGTGCCTGATAAAGCTGCTGTTGATTGGCTGAAGCTGGATGCAGCTGCTTCTGATTGGCCAATTGAAGTTGAGCAAGTTCCTGATTGGTGGGGAAAGAAATCCCCCTTTGCACAACAGCCATGGAAGATTTTGGCTGTCTATCTCCCCTTTGTCGTCCAATCACAATAGCCGCTGGTCTATGTCCTTCCCCTTTGGGCTCCCTCAGCGGCCTACCCCCTCGTAACCCCAGCTCCTCTTCCTGGTCCCCCATGTCCACCATTCCGTTTTGCCTTCCTCTTCCTCCTTCTTTCCAGTCCATCCTGCCCTGCTCCTCCTCCTCCTCTTCCTCTTCTCCATCCTGCTCCTGTGCTCCAGGAAAGAAGTGTTTGGTGTTACCCAGCATCCTCCACTGCACTTCGTCACCAAGCTGAGCAGTTGTCATGGCAACCTGACATGGCTACCACCCGCCGCAGGGACGACCTCATTCTTGGAGACAGGAGGAGGGAGGGGGGAGCAAGAAAGACAGAAATTAGTTCATTTTAGTTAACCATTTGTCCCAGATACAGTAGGTAACTGATGTTGAGCTCACCAGCAGCCTCCCACCATGACTCATGCTGAAGCAACCTAATTAAGCAATGACATCAATTAAGTAATCAATTCACTAATCAAGAGCAAAGACAATCAGACCTCCAACTGTATGTTAACAAAGTGAGGACAGAGTGCAAAATGAAAATCTGTGAAAGAAGAGGAGAGAGAGACAAAGAGTGTATGTGTGTGTGTGAGAGAGAGAGAGAGAGAGAAAGGAGGAGAAAGCATACTAGAAAAGCAGAGATGTGGAGATAAAAGAGTGCCCCACATCCTAACAATACCGTTTTCCCACATTCTCTCTAGCTCTACCTCGAAGCGCGAGTGGAGTGGAAAGAGAGCGAGTGCAGAGAGAGAAGGACGAACAGAGGGTAGACGAGCCTGTAAAAGACCTAACTAACAGGGGAGAAAAGGGAAAGGCAGAAAGCACTCGAGAGGGATAGTGGGATAGAGAGACAGAGACGAAAAGAGAAATGCCTTTTTTCTATACTGCCATGTAATCACTTTTTTGTGAGAACAGAAGGAGAAATTGGGGAAAAAGGGGTGTCCACGAGAGAGTGTGTGTGTGTGTGTGTGTGATGCCAGTGATTCCCTTGTGAGGCAGGCTTGTCTGGTGCGTGTCAGTTTCTGTCTAAGGAGTGAAAACACTCTCCACGGTCTGCAGCGCCACAACTCCACCAACATTTTAACAACAAAGATGAAGTGGAGATGCAATTTTGCACACCCGCTGCACCCCAACACACACACATGCACCCTTATGAAGTCTCCTGCCCCGGGTCCTACAGTGAACACACCCACGGACTCATAGACTAGTTCACTCTAATTGCTGGTGTGAGTCAAACTGAAGTAGGAGTTTCTTTTTGACGGATCTTGGATCTATGTAGGCTAGTAGTGTAGTTGTGTTTGTATTTGATGCACCAGTGGTAGTTCTGTCCTTGTATATTATGGCTATTTAACATTCCACCAGTGAAGGTTGAGAGGAGGTGGGGGAGATGGAGTGAAAAGGAGATTGGAAGTGGACTGGTGGTCTCAGAGAGATGAGAAAATAGAAAGGCCACAAGGTGATTAGGGGAGATTGATAGAGATAAGAGTGACAGAGACAAATTCAGCAGCTCTCCTGTACAGAAAGGACAAGATAAATTGAGGGATGGAATGGACAGGAGAAAGGAGAAAGTCTTTAATTTCTTTTCTATTCTCACTGTTGAGTTCTGTGTCTATGTACATGTGTTCCGGAGTTTGCACTCAGATTACACACATTCACCAGCACAAACACATACACTGCCACGCGTGCACTTACAAAATGCTCACACATGCATACTGCCCCATATACATACTGCTCACACATAAATGCTCACACATACATACTGTTCACACATAAATGCTCACACATACATACTGTTCACACATACATTACATACTGTTCACACATACATACTGCTCACACATACATTACATACTGCTCACACATACATTACATACTGTTCACACATACATTACATACTGTTCACACATACATACTGCTCACACATACATTACATACTGTTCACACATACATACTGCTCACACATACATTACATACTGTTCACACATACATTACATACTGTTCACACATACATACTGCTCACACATACATTACATACTGTTCACACATACATTACATACTGTTCACACATACATACTGTTCACACATACATACTGCTCACACATACATTACATACTGTTCACACATACATACTGTCCACACATACATTACATACTGTTCACACATACATACTGCTCACACATACATTACATACTGTTCACACATACATTACATACTGTTCACACATACATTACATACTGTTCACACATACATTACATACTGTTCACACATACATACTGTCCACACATACATTACATACTGTTCACACATACATACTGTCCACACATACATTACATTCTGTTCACACATACATTACATACTGTTCACACATACATTACATACTGTTCACACATACATTACATACTGTTCACACATACATTACATACTGTTCACACATACATTACATACTGTTCACACATACATACTGTTCACACATACATACTGCTCACACATACATTACATACTGTTCACACATACATACTGCTCACACATACATTACATACTGTTCACACATACATTACATACTGTTCACACATACATACTGTTCACACATACATTACATACTGTTCACACATACATACTGTTCACACATACATTACATACTGTTCACACATACATTACATACTGTTCACACATACATACTGTTCACACATACATTACATACTGTTCACACATACATACTGCTCACACATACATTACATACTGTTCACACATACATACTGCTCACACATACATTACATACTGTTCACACATACATTACATACTGTTCACACATACATACTGTTCACACATACATTACATACTGTTCACACATACATACTGTTCACACATACATTACATACTGTTCACACATACATTACATACTGTTCACACATACATACTGTTCACACATACATTACATACTGTTCACACATACATTACATACTGTTCACACATACATACTGCTCACACATACATTACATACTGTTCACACATACATACTGCTCACACATACATTACATACTGTTCACACATACATACTGCTCACACATACATTACATACTGTTCACACATACATTACATACTGTTCACACATACATACTGCTCACACATACATTACATACTGTTCACACATACATACTGCTCACACATACATTACATACTGTTCACACATACATTACATACTGTTCACACATACATACTGCTCACACATACATTACATACTGTTCACACATACATTACATACTGTTCACACATACATACTGTTCACACATACATACTGCTCACACATACATTACATACTGTTCACACATACATACTGTCCACACATACATTACATACTGTTCACACATACATACTGCTCACACATACATTACATACTGTTCACACATACATTACATACTGTTCACACATACATTACATACTGTTCACACATACATTACATACTGTTCACACATACATACTGTCCACACATACATTACATTCTGTTCACACATACATTACATACTGTTCACACATACATTACATACTGTTCACACATACATTACATACTGTTCACACATACATTACATACTGTTCACACATACATACTGTTCACACATACATACTGCTCACACATACATTACATACTGTTCACACATACATACTGCTCACACATACATTACATACTGTTCACACATACATTACATACTGTTCACACATACATACTGTTCACACATACATTACATACTGTTCACACATACATACTGTTCACACATACATTACATACTGTTCACACATACATTACATACTGTTCACACATACATACTGTTCACACATACATTACATACTGTTCACACATACATTACATACTGTTCACACATACATTACATACTGTTCACACATACATACTGTTCACACATACATTACATACTGTTCACACATACATACTGCTCACACATACATTACATACTGTTCACACATACATTACATACTGTTCACACATACATACTGCTCACACATACATTACATACTGTTCACACATACATACTGTTCACACATACATTACATACTGTTCACACATACATTACATACTGTTCACACATACATTACATACTGTTCACACATACATACTGCTCACACATACATTACATACTGTTCACACATACATACTGCTCACACATACATTACATACTGTTCACACATACATTACATACTGTTCACACATACATACTGCTCACACATACATTACATACTGTTCACACATACATACTGTTCACACATACATTACATACTGTTCACACATACATACTGCTCACACATACAAAAGGGCCCAATGGTATCAAGTAATACACACACAAAATTCATCCATCTCTCTCTCTCTCTCTCTCTCTCCATCGCTCTCTCACTTTCTCTCTCATTCTCTCATTCACTCCCTCTCTCTCTCCCTCTCTTTATATGTAGGACAGAGAGAGTGTGTAGATGTATTTTCAGTGAATCACTCCCCAGAAAATTTAATTGGAGAACTTCCAGGGAACAGATTGTCCCACTTTGGTGCCCCGCAAAGAAAAGTGGAACGGCCAAGTTCAGTGCTCTCCCCTTCCATCGCTCCACGTCCTCATCTTTCACCCTCTCTTTACACACTCTGTCCATCCCAGCCTCCCTCCCATAATCGCTCCTCGGACCCATTCAGATGCTAGACGGAGAACAGACGGAGAGAGTGAGGGAGAGAGTTAGTGACTGCCTGTTCCCGTCTCTGGAGGTTGAGCCGTGGCAAAGGACCAAACCTGGAGGGGCTATCAGTTATCTCAGCTGGCCATGAGAATCTACCAACGCGGCCCACAAAGCCGCCCACCCCCTATTTCAACAGAGAATGGTGCGGTCTGAGGCGTCACTGTGTGGTACTGAAACACAGTGTATCTGTGTATGAGGAGTGTGTGTGTGTGTGTGTGTGTGTGTGTGTGTGTGTGCATGTGCATGTGCAAGTTTGTTTGACAGCAGTGTCGTGCAGAGAGCTGACTAAGTGTGCCTGTGATTCAACAGCATACTGGGACTACACATGGGCTGTTATGCACACAAATACAAACACAAACACACACAAACACGCACACACACTAACACATGTTCACAGGCATGTTCAAGAGCCCACCGAGAGCTGACTTGGAAGGCTATTTGCCATGGAAGGCATCATTGTAATTATGTATGTAAAGAAAGTTATTTAACAGGATGTATTGCAGACACGTTGGCTGAGAAACAAGCTAGCTTGTATGTCGGTATAGAACCCAGGCCTGTCAGAGCCCTGAGTAGAGAGCTACAACTAGTCTCTGCCTCTTTCTGTAGTCTTCTTTGCCAAGCAGTATAGTGCAGCTGCGATTTAATGCAGTTTGAGTCCTCAAAGCCAGCTCTGACAGCTCTGCTGCTCTCTACAGCTGTACACCCCTGGGTCTCAGGGTCAGCGTAAGCAATGCTGACATGTGGCTGGAGATGTGTGCTGCTTGTGCTTCCCAGCGCATATTCTGGTCTGGGAATCCTTGCTGCCTGACAAGCTACGGCACATAGCCATGGCTGCTTTAGGACCGTTCCCATGGCAGGTTTAGGAAGGATCCCATGGCTGCTTAAGGACGGATCCCATGGCTGCTTTAGGAAGGATCCCATGGCTGCTTAAGGACAGATCCCTTGGCTGCTTTAGGACGGATCCCATGGCTGCTTAAGGACGGATCCCATGGCTGCTTTAGGAAGGATCCCATGGCTGCTTAAGGACAGATCCCTTGGCTGCTTTAGGACGGATCCCATGGCTGCTTAAGGACGGATCCCATGGCTGATCCCATGGCTGCTTTAGGCCTGATCCCATGGCTGCTTTAGGCCTGATCCCATGGCTGCTTTAGGCCTGATCCCATGGCTGCTTTAGGCCTGATTCCATGGCTGCTTTAGGCCTGATCCCATGGCTGCTTTAGGACGGATCCCATGGCTGCTTTAGGCCTGATCCCATGGCTGCTTTAGGCCTGATCCCATGGCTGCTTTAGGCCTGATCCCATGGCTGCTTTAGAACGGATCCCATGGCTGCTTTAGGACGGATCCTATGGCTGCTTTATGACGGATTCCATGGCTGCTTTAGGAAGGATCCCATGCTACGAGTCTGTGCTTCCTCCAGCCTGCCCTTTAATGGTCATGATGTAATGCAATCATTGTTGTTGGCATTTTGAAATTAAATGTTTTCAGTGACAGACTTCCAATCAGAGAGAAAAACAAATGATGTCATGCCAGCTGAGGTTTGCAAATGCAGTAAAAGCTTATCTCTGCAACGTATCTCTGCAGGGATTATAGTCAAACCGCAGGATATTGTTGTTTCTCTCAAGAAAAAAAAACCAAAGACAAATCTATAATTTCTGTGGCAGGGAGAATCTTGCATAATATTGTATAAAGTGTGTGTAGGGTAGTTAGAGTCAGTTTAGGAGCCCACAATCCTTTACTGATCTGACTGTATGACTCGTTTTATGACATTACTTCTAAATGTTAAGTATATTCTACTAAGTGTGATATATATCTACAAAGAACTTAAACTTTTGTAGTAATGTCATCAATTGGGAGAATATACTAAACATTTAGTAGTAATGTCATTACACTTAAGTTCTTTAAGTGAAAAAAACTCAGTAATTTAAAGCCATTTCACTTAAAGTTATTCACACATTTGACTATATCTACAAATAGGTAGAATATACTTAGAAACTTAAAGTAATGTCATCACACTTAGTAAAATATATTTAACATTTAGAAGTAATGTCATAAAACTTTAATTCTTCAAGTAAAAATAACTCAGTCATTTTAAATTTTGCATTTTTTAGATGCAATTTCCAGCATTTTAACCAATTCTGGGGTGGATAGTGACAAATCCCTTTTGATTCACAGGGGACAAGATTGGCAAGATTGAGAATTGTTTTTTTTGGTAGGCAAATCATTAAAGTGTCTGGTTACTTTACCATTATCACATGCAAAGGCATGTGTAAGATGTTTTGTTATTACATGTGTTTCTGAAATTTCAGGATCTGTAAGTAAAGCAGGTAATATGAGTTTGGGTGCTGCAGTCGTAGGGCATTTTGTATAAATGAACTGATGAAGTTTTAAGTGCACACTGCATAGAGTATGAAAAGTGCGAATAATAAAAGTGAAAATGTAGACGGAGGGCTACTTAGAGTTACCAATGAACATTTATTAGCTCTGTACAGTTCCCACAAAAATAAAACACCAACACCATGTAGAAATCAATTGTAAAAATACATTTACGTTAAATACTGTTTATGTTAACCATTCACAAACAAAGAAAAAAAGGCCAACGGCCATTCAAACATAGTAAGAACGTGAAATCCTACAAAATGCTAACCGTAGTTTTAACCGACTAGCTTAAAACAAGACTGATCAGATCAGAGTAATAAGGTTTAAACAAGTGCAATCAGTTCGTTGTGCATTTCTACATCAATCCGTGGAAGCCACGACATTGTCAGCCACTTAGACAGCATACATTAAACAAAACTTAGATGTCATTTTAGCAGCACGATAACTAACGATAACTAGTGCAGGAAGATGAGCCAATCACAGATAGCAAGGCTGTCCCCACCAATGACACGCCGTCTTTGATAGAAGGTACACTACGCATACGCATGAGGGTAAAATGAACCATTTATTTCCCGAATGCCTTGCAATTACCCATTCAAAATTGGTATGGACATTTTAAACGTATCCAAATATTGGTATGGACACGTCCATAGCGTCCATACGCATTGTTACGCCCATGGGTAGAATATACTTAGAAACTCAAAGTAATGTCATCACACTTAGTAGAATATACTCAACATTTAGTAGTAACATCATAAAACTTACATTCTTTAAGTGAAAAAAAACTCAATCATTTAAAGCCAATTCACTTAAAGTTATTCGAACATTCAACTATATCTAGAAATTGGTAGAATATACTTAGAAACTTGAAGTAATGTCATCACACTTAGACTTAGTAGAATATACTCAACATTTAGTAGTAAAGTCATAAAACTTACATTTTTTGAGTGCATTGTAATTAAATTGTTTAAGTACAGTAGACTTTGTAAGAAATTGGGGCTAACAGTGTGGGTCTTGATTCTTGTCTAAGGTATACGCTTTGGTGTTTCTAATTAGAGTTGACTTCATACAGTTTTCGCATGTAGCATTTTCACGCATATTGTGTATTTCCCCAGTGAGGTGTGAGACCAGATTTAAAAGTCATTCGCATGTTCACGCCTGTGCATTGTGATGTTATTCCCTGTGACATTACATAACAAATGAATTTTAACACCAGTGTGAAAGAGGCCTAAATATGTTAGCGCTAGGCTAATTGCTGCTGTAACTCAATTGCTTAGAACTGGTCAGTAAAAACACACACATTTAAACTAAATACTAAATGACTAACACAGAGATGTTGATGGACATGAATAAAGTGTATGCCAGTTCGTTAAATGAACTGGAGTATGACAGTATGGCCCTGGAGGCAAGAGCTGATCAGAGTGTTTGCAGATCCGTCTGTGAGTCCACGCAGATGCGTCAGGCCAGAGTGTGTTCATGTTTTGAGCTGTCATTTTCAAGTGTTTAACAATGGTATCTCTTCTCTTTCTTGCTTTCTTTCTCTCTCTCTCTCTCTCTCTCAAAACACACACACACACACACACACACACACACACACACACACACACACACACACACACACACACACACACACACACACACACACACACACACACAGACACAAACAATCCACTCTCAGGGTGTATCGACTAAGAGTGTAAAAAAAGCCATGAAAAGAGCGTCTGAACTTCAAAGCGCCCAAAGCAGCAGGATTGCTATTCTATCTTAGTGAGAGAAAAGAAGAGAGAGCAGGCTATGAGGGGTTGCATGGGGCGTGGCGGGGTAGGGGGTGTTGAAAGGGAGAGAGAGTGTTTAATATAAATTACAGCATTTCTTCATAACGCTTCATCTCCAACACACCACCACTGCAGCAGGAATTCCCAAACCACACACACACAAACACACACACACACACACACACACACACACACACACACACACACACACAGACACACACAAACACACACACGTGCACACACACACACACACACACACACACACACACACACACACACACACACAAGCAGCAGGTCCTGGGGGATCCCCTGACACATTGAGGATATGACTAGGTCACACGTACAGCTTGGTGTGTGTGAGTGTGTATGGGAGTACTGCACGTATGTGTTTGTAGGGAGGGTGTTTATGTGAGTGTGGCAAGTGCGAGAGAGAGAGTGTGTGTGTGTGTTTGTGTCCGTCCCTGTGTATGTTTGTTTGTCATGGGGGTGCATAAATAAGGTTGTGTGAAAATCAGTCTCTTTTAGTAAGCCAATTTGTTAATCAAACAAACAGCGAATTAGCCAACTACTCGATTAACCCATTAACAAATCAAGTGGGCCTTTAGTTAGATGCTACACTGTGACTGTGCAGGATGCTGAACCTTTACTCTGTGTTCGTATCGATCCAAATGGCCACAATGACACACTATGACAGTGATAACCACAACACATATACACACACATAGGCAAATAGACACAGACCTTAGCTGAACTGAGCACACTAATGCTAACCTGCTTAACTTTGAGTATCCATATTAATCACAGACACACACACTAATTGAGTGTGATACACACTGACACCTAGAGACAAACACATAAGTACACTCAATTGTTCTGCAGCGCTACTGGTACTTATAATGTCCACTAATGTTGGCTTTTAAATTCTTCAATCTATTGCCTCCACGCCTCTCAAACCTATTTCTCTTGTCATTGAAGCTACCCTGTATAATTGAATTCACAATGTGTGACCTTACCATAAAGAGAACAAAGAGATACGCTCTCTCACACACACACAAACACACACACACACACACACACGCAGTCCAAGCAGGTAATTGTTTTGATGTAAGTGAATGGCTGGCACAGTCTGGCAATGTGTGACATGTGTGTAATCAGATATGATGGGGCAGCCTGTGGTGTGAATATGGGTCGGAGGGGGTAGAGTTGCCACAGCTGACAGATAGCGCTCCAGATTCCCTCAACTCGCTCTACACCAGGAGAATGAACTCATTTGGTGTGAACTTGCTCGCTCTTTCTCTCTCTCTCGTGCGCATACACACACACACACACACACACACACACACACACACACACACACACACACACAGGCTTGGGTTGTATGTCCATGTCTTGAATTGATAGATAATTGCGCGTGCACACACTTTTAATCCTCCGCTACACAAACATATAGGGAAGGTGGGAGGGAGAGAGACAGAGAGAGAAAGAGAGAAAGAGAAAGAGAGCATCTTTCTTAACAACTCTAGAGCTTGATAGCACACACCCCTCTCTGTCCTATTGCACACTTGCTTTGTGAAGCCAAGCAATTAACCAGTTTCAAACAGCTCAGCAGCTTCTCCTACACATTTTCCCCATCTTCACTCTCACTTAAGGAAAATCTATGAAAGGAAAACTGTCACTCTCAGCCACGGTCATGCAAATCATTTAAGATTAAATACCTGCATCTACCTGCGGTCCTCCTGCTCTGTCCATCTGCAGCAGCGCTCTCATACACACTCAAACACAGACAGAAGGTCCGGGGACACGGCGGGAAAAAGACACAGATCCAGCAGGACTGAGAAGAAGGGAAAAACCAGGGCTGGAGGAAGAAGAGTGAATGAAGAAGAAAAAGAAGGAAAGAAATTCACACTTTCAGCTCTATTTGAACAGCGTTCCGTGGGACCCCAGTAGAGAGCGGAGAAAAGAGAAATTCCTCAGAGTCGGACCAGTGCTCTCTTTCTCTATCACTCTTTTTTCTCTCTCTCTCTCTCCTCTCACGCTCCCTCCCTCCCTCCCTCTCTGGAAAACGCTCTCAGTCATACACCATCCCTCTTCACAGTAACATGTTCAATAAGTCCTGCTTTCCCTCCTCCTCCTCTCCCTCTTTTTCTCCCCCTCTGTCCTCTCTCACTCTTTCCAACAGACTCAATTTCCTATTCTCTTTACCATCTGTATTCTTTTATTCTTTTACTCTCCATCACACACACACACATACACACACATACACACACAAAGGCAGTAAGGGTGTGGGTAGCATATGTGAGTATAAAGGGGATAGGGACATGAGTGAGTATATCTGTCTGTGTGTGTGTGTGTGTTCTCTTTCCCCTGTCAAACTGAGGCCATCTCTCTCCTCTTTGATGCACAGATCAAACTCACTGCCTTCTCACTTGGTTCAGGTCTCTTTCTCTGCCCGTCTCTCCCTCTCTCACTCTCTCTCTCTCACAAACACACACACACACACACACACACACAGAGACACACACACACACACACACACACACACATTTCTCAGCACCTAAAACCTTTTTCACTCCACTTCTATGAGGGCCACTTACTCCTCCACCCTCTACACCTCCCTCTGTCTCTCTGTGAAGGTGTGAGAGAGGTGCTCTATCATAATTAACACTCCTATTGCCTACACCAGGGAGAGGGGGAGAGAGAGAGAGCGCACAAAATGACTTTTCATCCTACCTAAAAGTGTCAAGGTCTGCACATCAGTGTTTTGTTTTCATTAATAGGGGCAGTTAGTGTGGGTATGTAAGAGTGTGGTGGGTGCACAGTGGTATGTGTTGCAAACTCCTGTTCTATCCAACATGACCTTCCAGACGTACATATCACTGAAGGCAACACATCCAGACACATGTGCCTGCGTGCGTGCGCACACACACAGACACACACACAGGCTCACACACACACACACACACACACACACACACACACACACACAGGTACACACACACTGTTCACACACATTCAAGCTTAAATGGGTCATGGACAGACGGAGGAGAGTTTGACAGAGGAGAGGGAAGGAGGGAAAGTCCGGACTAGAGAGGCTGGGAGCCAGAGAAAGAGATGCACATCAAAAAAGATATAAAGGGGGAGAGAGGGAGGAGGTAGAGAGGAAACAAGTAACATGCACATGTATTGTCAAGAAGTGCATTGCTGTTGTACATTGCTGTGGTAAAGGTATTCATCAGTATGCCTTCACAACTGACCGCCCAGATATCATTATTAAGAGAAACAGCCCCCCAGTGTGGCCATACTGATTAGTGTCCTCCATACTCTCAGATGAACATGTAGGCTTACCAGCTGCTTATCCCCCCCTAATATCAGAGAGTACTAAACATACCATCACTAAACATCCCCTTTTCTCAGCTGTAAGTGGTGTCATCTACCTCCCGAAACACGCAGGCCTCTCTTACAAATGGGGGGTTACTCACTTCCTATTTTGGTTAGAACTCCTCTTAAGTTGACATACACTAAAGAGGCCTCAGCCTACTGTATCTGACCCTCTTTGGTTAGGTTGGGAGATCCTACTGCAGGTAAGCACAGAATGGAATGGAAAGGAAGGCAGAAGACAAAGAGGCAGGATTGGATAAGTGATGAAGCTGACCACGTAAATAAGAGGATGGAAGCATAGGAAACTGAGAGATGATATTTTTTCACGCTGACTAATTTGTGGGCATTCTCATTCCGCGAAGTGGACAGGAAGTTCTCACTGTCTTTCGCTCGGTTTATAAGCTTGTCACAGCATGCATCAAACCTCACTCCGAGAAGCTAAAACGAGCTTGGTCTATTATATTCTACACACCCAAACTGCACATTGACCACATGACAAGCCTTTTGGTGTGCTTCCTCAATCTTGCTCTGTCAACTCAGACGGTTTGTTTAAAGTGATGATTTGGTGCAAAATAAAGAAATAAGTGCTGCTACTACCCTTTCCGTATTGATATTCACTGTGGTGTTACCCTGACAAACAAACAGAACAGGTTTTTATCAAGTACTGTTGTGTATATACTAAATAGTAAATAACAAAGTCCTAAAAGCAGTGCATTACATTCCCCCAACATGGCATGGTGCTTGTTTTTGCCAAACTCAGTTTCAGTTTGTCCATGCAGGGTCTCCTATGCAGACATGCTGCTCTGCTCTGACTTCTGGTCTGTCATGTTGGCTGTGTTGGCTGTCGGTGTTTGTGTTTGCTGATCTCCAGCCTGTTCCATCACATCTCACAGATGGCTTGAGATCAGGAGACGGGGCAGGCCTCTGCTGTCAGGAGGGAGCACATCTCACGGTAGAATCAATGGAGCCGCTCCTAGCCCTTTCATCCTTTATGACATGGGTTTAAAACACAACACACGTTCCCTCACTGCAACATGTTCCTACACACATATTTGCTTCTGGAGCTGTGCTATGGACATCCTGGGAATTTAGATGTGCCAAGTTCCCTTTCCAGAGGGGCAATACAGTACATTTCTCCATGAAAAGCTCTCCAGCCTTCGAACCTCAAGGTGCCCCTCTTCAACCATATGCTGTAGATTTCAAAGGTGAAAGCATACAGTGACCATATCTGTTTTCTTGATCCCTGCGGTGTCAAGGGCATATTGGGCACTTCGGGTGCTTCCCTGTAGACACCAATGTACCTATAAATAGAAGAGGCTGGAGGGATCCACCAAGAGATCTCTATCTTAGAGATTAAAGGTGATGTAGTTTAAATTGATATATTGTATGTTACAAAACACTTCATAAAAAGCAGTAGAGAGAATAAAAGTAAAAAATACTGTAAACAGGTAGAAACAAACTTTGCCTTCACCTGGGCACTTCCAGTACCATGGACAGAGGCCACCTGGTCTGCCATGAGAGCTAGTAGACACTCAACACCTCCTTCTGAAAGAAGTATCCTCTCGACCCTAGGCACTTCAGGCCAGGCTGTAATCAGCATGCACTTCCTCTAAATGGCTGGATGAATGAGCTTCCCCTTTTCTTATTCCCTACAGACACAAAACTCCACAAGCTCCCCATATCTGCCAATTACTGCTAATAGAACTCTCCCTCTTTCACTTAGGCCCTGCCACCTCAGTCCTGTGCTCACAAATCCTCAGACATCTCCCACACAGAAGGGTCCCCGCTTGCCTAGTGATTCACCGGCAAAAATACTGCGCTCTTGTCCAATGTCTGCGTGAGACCCAAATGCCACAGAGCTCATGTCCATATGACTAAATGTACAGCACCTGAACTGCACCTTCCAGAGCAGAATGTTGATGTAGTTACTGGCACAGAATCCCTTTCATACATTCACACCACTCTTCTAAAAGAATTATTTCTATTAAAGGTTAACTGGCTGGTTAGTCAACACCTCTGATGACATGATCATATTAATGATTACATCCCATAAACTTTACTTGAAAATGAATGGACATTTCATTGCCAGCGCCCTACTGGTTTGCTGCATACAACTGCGTAGAAAGGAACACGATAGACATTATTTGGTGATGACAAGATAAAGAGAAGATGCTAAAATTAGTTATACGTTTCAGCTTAGGTATTTGATAGTGCTGGTTGGCAGATGTGTTCAGAGGGGCATGCATACAATCTGCTTGGTGTCCTCATACTTCTCAATGCCAGCTCTCTTTCTTTTTCTTTCATTTTCTCACACACACACACACGCATGCACGCACACGACCACAGACAAACACAGACACACACACACTGAACAAGAGAGAAAGGGATATGTATAGCAAGACAGAGAGAGACGTTCATGAACAAATGTTTGAGATGGAATATGTATTCTTTTATCAAAAGAGAGATGTTTACAGTAGTGTACAAAAGTAATTTGGGTGAATAATAAAATTGGTTGCACACATTACTTCTTCTTTGAGATCAGGAAGAAGATGTTGTCGGTCAGCTCATTTCAAAACATTTCCTGTGCAATTCTGTCTATTCCTCCTTCTCCAAACCACTGTTATGGGAAATTGTAAGGGTCTCTTGACTAAATCAGCTCTTAGATGAGATTTAAAAGTGTGTTTGTAGTGCTACTACAGAATTTCACTCTCGTGCCATTAATGGGATTCCAACCTTTTCCCAGATTATTCCTGGTCTCCTTGCAGTGTTGCGTCATCCTTATTGTCAGGCCATAGCAATATTGAATATACACATAAAAATTCGCCATCCGCCTGAAAACGAATGTAGTGTGCAAAAGAGTGACAGTGAAAAAAATAAATCAGAGCAGAAGAAGTAGAACAGTTGGATTGGATGTAGCACACATACAAACACACATACAGACACACACTACCATGTAGGGATGCACCAACACCAATACTGTGCTAATATATAAGATTCTCCGAAACCACGCACCAATACCATTAAGTGGCAACAATATGTGCAACTCATGGCTGGGGTCAGAAGGTGTTACCACAGTTTGGCTGAAATCACCTAATTTAGGGGAAATGGTGACATTAAATACAGTTCTTGAAAGTCTTTGATGCAATAAAAACTTAAGCTTCATGTTGATAAACTTGCCACAAAGATATGTATGGACTAAAGGTTCTTTTCAGGGACTTTTCTGAATTTCCATTTTATGCACAAAAGTTATTGACAGTTTGGAACTGTAGAATGATTTAACATACAGAATAATAGTGTACAGTTTTGTAAGGGAACGACAGTGACCAGAGAAGATCACTTCTCAGTTATATAAGGATTCCACACCTCTTTGCCTTGCCTGAAGATAAAGGATTTCTTATTAAAGGAGTAAAGGTTTTGGTCAAGACTGTCAAAGCTGAGAGAGAAGAGTTGAGAAGGGCAGAGGTGACAAGACAAAAATGTTTACGGCAAGTCACTTTAGGTGTTTGTGTTCACACTCAAATTCTCAGTAACAGGAAGCTTCTGCTCTCAACGTCTCTGCCATGCCAGGCAACATCAAAAAACCTAACCACACTATACCAAACCACACGCACACAGAACCCACAAACAACACAAACAAACAAAACAAAAAAAAGGCTTTTACGGGAAAAATTAAAACTAGACGTGCGTACCGCATAACACTGAAAAAACAAGATATTTTCAAAGAAATATCTTGAATGATAACGTTTCTGGCAACAATAAACTCACAACTTTGTTGTATATATAGACTTATGTATTGTATATTCTGAGTGAAAAATTAAGGAACTATAATTTGTGGACGTGGCGGCTGTACACTGATACACTTTCGCAACCTGTCTAGTGAATGTGAGGAGTGTGACTTTATGACAGATATATTGTTGTGCAGAGCATTTTATGATATTTACATGTATGTATAAGCAACAATATGATCTTCATTGTATAATAACTGTATTTGGAAACAATATGAAATGCCTACATTTAGGCCTCTATCACACCCACTTTGAGTTTTTTTTTCTGTCTAAACGAAAGTTCATTCACAACAGCAGTCAGCATGGAGGTTATCCTCTGCTTATTAGCCACTTCCTGGAAAAAAGTGTCTGTCTTCCTCTTTTGTATCTATTAAAGTTCTCCCTCTCATTCTTTCAGTCAGTCAGTGTGGATTGTTTTCCTTTAAATGATTCTAATTCCTCTCCAACATGAGGACACTCCTCCTCCTCACAGGTAAGATTATTCTTTCCCTCTTGCTACCTCTTTTTCTCTAAACTGAAACACCTGCATATTTACAGCAATAACTAGTAGTTAATTTCCATACCAGAACACATAATGCAAAAACAAATCCTAAATATTTACAGATAGATATTATGTACTTGTACTAAATGTAGTCTAACACATCAGAGAGACAGAGAGATCCTTTATCAGTAATGTCTCAGTGTCTCAATTTAAATGTATGATGCCTAAAATCCAGTCCCTGCTTCCGCTGGCATCCTGTATTATGCTGATATCAGATATAAATTGTGTTATGGTATGAATCATACTCGCTTACTCTTCTATGTCGATTTCAAATTCAAGTCAATTTATTGTGTTAAAGGTTAAGTTTGCTATTGTTTTCTCTATCTGCAGCTTTTGAAACAGACATATAAATTCCTATTAATGAATTTCCAATTAAACCAAATATTTAAATCCAAACGCCATAACACACATTTTATAACATAATGATAGTTTAGACAAATATTTGTCAATTAAGATGAATATGGGTATAATAAATTATCAAAAATTGGTTGTAAAATGGCTGTGTTTTTGCGATGATACAATTATTTAATCTTACCTAATTTTGTAATTTTGTGAGCAAAAGACAAAAAGGCACAAAACTTGAAAATGAAGGGGAGAAAACCACATATGGGCTTGACGCTCATAGGGGACACAGGTTCAAATCCGGTCCGTTGTTGTTTTTTTCTGCTGATTAAAGGCAAAAAAGCCCCAAATAAATCTTTGAAAATGTTTAAAGGGTCAACTTCTATTGACTACCTTGTGTTTTAATCTCCCAACTATTCAACAGCCAGACAGAAATGTATCCCGTCAAAGCTGAGGGCAGTTTTGCTCTCGTTGAGCAACAGGCAGGCTTTTTAATGTCGGGTCAATGACTATCAACTATTACACTATTAAATGTGTAATTATGATTTATGATGCTTTATATGTATACATAGAATAAACATAATACTATACTTGCACTGGTGTATAACTTTTTTATGTTATTGACAATTTGGTCAATTGCAGTGCAATAATCTACTCACTAAATTGCCTTTTCTGACATTGCAAGATAGACCAATAATTAAAAATATGGAAGGTGTTTTCTGATCGAACTTGCATAATAATTGAAGGTAGAGTCTGTGATTCTAATCCAATACAATACACAGCCCTGACACTGTAAATGGTAAACATAAAAAATTCCAGCCAATTTGACAGGAGCATGGATAGGATTGACTGTTGAGCTCAAATATCAACAACCTTTCGCCACAATCATGAACTGCAACTTGGATTAAAGCAACCCAAAAAATGGAAAAGCCTAGTTGCTTCTAGTCAAGAGTTAATTGACTTTTTGGTTGTGGTCCTGAATGTAATGAAATGTATACGCACAAACATTTATTATGTTCAATAGGTACTCCAAATTAATTGGAACTCTGCCTAATGATTCAGACGTAACATAAGCCAATGAATGTTTAGAGAGTTGAATGTATTAGCAACAGCAGAGATCCAAATGTTCAGTTTTTTGCCTAAAGTAGTACAAAGGGACCGGGTGACCTTATAGCTTGTTATGGCCGTGCTTTCCATTTGTGTTAATATATTTATTATTAACAACTTCACTACAATAAACTATCAACACATTGATAATAGGGTATAATTTCACAATGGCTTTCCCCCAAAGAAAGCAAACCGAGACTGACCAATCAGAAATGCCATAAAGCTTCAGACAGTATACTCTATAAATCGGTTTCTTTGGTGATCCAGGCACTGAAGAGACTGCAGGACATTTGTTCAAAGCACACATACACACTCTTTCTCTCTCACACACAAAAGATTTTAATCACAAAAGGACTTACCAGAATGTCTTTTGAAAGAACTGCTGAAAGGTCAACTGTCTTTGACCTGAGAAGACCTCATGTCTTACATGCATACACAATGCCTTAGTTAAATTAAAGTTAACTTGCAATCAACTTATCTGACCACATCCTCTTTGAAACTGTGTGGCCTAAAAATAACTGACAAGTACAAAATTACATTGCCAAGGTTTAAAGCAGCACTAGACTGAAACTAGCGAGCTTACTGGCCTAGATTCATGCAAAAACCTTGCAAACACTGGCAGGTTAGCCCTGATAAAAGCTTGGTGGCATACTAACTGGAGTTTTTTGGCAATATTTATCAGTGTCATGCTGTGAAAGCTTTTCTTTTGTGTGGGGTGTGCCATCCCGGACAACAAAACTGCAAAGTGCATAGCCTAGACAGGTAGTGGGAATCACCAAATGCCAACCAAACTACTTTCCCATAAAAAAAACACCTAAAAAAAATAGCCAATTTTGCTGCAGAATCTTTCTTTCACCAGTGCTGGCATCGTATAATGTAAATATTTTTGAGCAGTCAGGCCCCTATCTGTGGTGAAAGTGATTATACTCTCACAAGAAAATGCCAATATGTCTGGGCATGTTTCTAAAACTGATACATGCCATTGCATACCTGCTATGTGCAATATAATAGTACCTGTGTTTTCAGTGATAGGTTCCTGGCTCTCAGAAGTCCTGTTAATTGTGTGCATGGTGGTACATTGTGTGCTTTTCACTGTCGTTTCGTCTCTTAGTATCTTTTCTTTCTAAACAAAGGCTCTAGATTAGTCAGCAGTTCATTATTCAGCCATTCATTTTGCAGATGAACAAGGTCAGTCAGAAAGCATGGGTGTTGGTCTCTGGTTAATAGCCACTTTCTGGAAGTTTCTTTTCGATGTCTGTTTCTTACTCTCTGTCAGTCAGTGCTGATTTATTCTGTAAATGATCTTTATTCCTCTCTATATGAGGACACTCTTCCTCCCCACAGGTACGATTATCTGGCTCTTGAGCTCAATAGGATTTAAATCTGGTGACAGACTTGCACCTTTTGTCACAGTGAAAAATGGGGGTTGCATGGTTGGTGTATTTGGGCTCATATTGCATTTAAATGGTATGAAATAAAAGTTTAAAGCCGCCTTTACTTTTGATTTGACAAATGCCTGAAATAGTAAAAATAACAAAATCCACTGCGAAAGTCTGTTTGTGTGTGTGTGTGTGTGTGTGTGTGTGTGTGTATGTGTCTCTGTGTGTCTGTGTGACTGTGTGTCTGTGTGTCTGTGTCTGTGTCTGTGTGTTTCAGCAAAACCAAAGCTTTAGCATTTTGTTCATGTACACATTCTGATAGTTTTGGGGTCAATGTGTATTTGCATACCATGCTAAAAATGATGTTGCTTATGCTCCCCTACACAGCTCTGACAGTCTGCTGGTTCCTGGCTGAGGCCAAACCAAAAAGTGAGTCAGCACCTTTCAGACCATGTCTAATTAGAATTATGAACAGACTAAGCACTTTTCTAAAATCCTGGCATTCTCCAACGCAAGGGTGTACTTGCAAACAGCTACCCATTAAAGGTTAAATTGACAAACAAACAATCTGAATACTAACTAACACCTCTAACCTTTAACTTTTCTGTCTTTTCTTTCACTCTCTTGAACACACTTCTGCTCTCAGTCCGAATGGTCCCATACTATGGACAGGTGTATGCAGGTGATACTGTCATATTGGAATGTAGTGAGATTCCTTCGGATAAATGGCTCTTCAAAAATCAACGACTCGAGGCAGACAACCAGTCTCTGATCCTGCCTGCAGCATCACAAAACAACGCTGGAGACTATCAGTGTGTCACTTCAGAGAAGAGTGACAAGTTCACCCTCCGTGTTCTGGGTAAATACAAGTGAAATACTGTCACTTTCAGGCACTTCTAGCTAATGCATCTCAAAACATGCTAAGAAATAGTATTCCAATTGAATTGAGTCTTTCTGCCCCACTTAATGTCTCCATCCATTCTCTTTTCACCGCCCTTTTTCAACCCCCCACTCCAATGTCAGACCTTCTCCCTCCTGCTCTCCTTAAAGTTTTAAAGAATGCAGTGGTCTACAAGAACCATCTTGTGCAACTTCAGCTGAACGTAGATGAGGGCTTAACAAACTGGACCTGTTTCATCGCCCGCAAGGATAAAATATTTTATGTGCGGATTCCAGAAGATGAAATGACATCCAAGACAAGCATCAAATTTGATGTTGAGGTTAAAGGAGCGAACCCAGAAATTGTCTATTGCAAACACAAGACTCGAGGACGCAGCAATTCTATCAGCCTCAGGGGAACAGGTAATCTGAAAAACAAACAGTTTTATTGACAAGTAAGCAGTGATTCATTCAGCATCACAAGTACGTTGCCATGAAAGCATTCCTCTGCTTAATGTTGAATATGTCATCATGGGCTGCTCCATAGATTCACTCTTTGGTGTGGAGGGGAAGAGTTGGCAACAGTAGAACAGTGTTTCCTAACAGTAACTCCACAAGCCCAATGTAGTCTGACTTTTTTCCGGCAGCAGTGTTGTGTCTTTATTTAATACATCCAGTGTATTCAGAACGTTTTCAGACCTTGTCAAGTTCTCTACATTTTGTGATGTTTCAGACTCATCTTAAAATGGATCCAATTCTTTTTTCCTCATCAGCCTAAACACAAGTACTCGACAATGGCAAAGCAAAAACAGGCTTTGGGAATGTTTCGAAATTTCATTACAAATAAATCACAGAAATATCCTTTTAACATAACACCTTCATTTAGTACTTAGTTAAAGCACCTTTGGCAGCAATTCCTTTTAGGAATGATCCTACAAGCTTGGCTCACCTTTTTTTTGGAAGTGTATCCAACTAACAGGTGCGATCAAAATGTTCTGGCACTGCACCTATACAAAGTAAAAACGTTACTGGATTTAAATTTGGCCGCCATCTCCTTCAAGGTAGTCACCTTGTGTAGAAATACACCGCTCCAAGCACCGCACTGCCTCGCTTGGGATGCTCCCTGTGCTCATGCCACGCTTGGGAGGCTCCCTGGAAGTTCCATTCTTAACGCGGATCCAGCACCATCTGTGATGCGCATTGGATCTCCCCCACGGTGTCAAAACAGTGAGGAGGTTGAGGGAGCTGAATCAACTGTGGTAGGGGGTCCATTTCCTGACCACTCTCCCTGTCACTGCTGCAGAAGAACATCTCCACAGCATGATGCTGCCACCACTGCTTGACTGTTGGAATGGTATGAATGAGGAAATTTAGGAAGGCTGTTGGAATGGTATTGTAATGTAACAGCGAGGTTACTAGTATTGTGCTGCCACCACCTTTTTTTTAAATCGATATGGTCCGACGGTCGTCCAAAGTTCCACTCAAGACCAGCACTCAAAGTTCCTGAATAGATGTTAAAACAATTGCCTAACTTCTCTCCGTCTGGTAGCCATTGAGGCCCCTGTGTCACTGAAAGTTCAGTCCGTGGGCACCGGCGTCCCGGATACACACCTACAAAAAGAGTCCAAAAAAATACATGCAATTCCAAGCGTCCCACGTTGGTTCCAACAGTCTAAATCCTGTTCACTTGCCCCAATAAATAGTCCACGCCAGAGAACGCACACAACCAGTCCATACTCACGAAACTGATTCGAGTCGTGTGTCTCATCTCCCGTCCATCAAGCACCATGCCATTCTTAAAGCTTCTGTCCAGGTGTCTCACATCCTCAATCACGTCACCAACCACATGACAAGCAATCACGTAATTGACACTACATTCATCACAGTATTCATGAGGAGATCTATGAGATGAGTCTGAAACATCACAAAATGTGGAAACTTTCAAAGGGTCTGATAGGTGATATTTTAAGTCATCCTTATAACAATTACTTACTGATTTCAGATGAGCTCTTACAACCTTTTTTATGTCTCTTACAGAAATAGAGGTGTTGTTAGAGATCCCTGGTGATCCTGCGATGCTGGGGGAGCCTCTGACACTGAAGTGTGAGGTCCAGGGAGGTGCCGAAATTAAGAATGCTGTATTCTACAAGGATGGCACTCTGATCCAAGCTACATCCGATGGTTCCTACAAGATCTCATCCGTCACTGATAAAGACCAGGGCTCCTACCACTGCAAAGCCACCTATCGTTACACCTACACATATCCTCCTGGAGCCTTCAAGGAAGATGTGCACTCAGATCCTCAAACATTAAACATCAGAGGTACCTTATCCAAATGAAAAAGTCAAACCTAGTCCCAGTAGACGCAGCTTTGCCTAACAGGTGTGTGATTTGGTTGCAGCCCGTCCTCCATCAGCTGACATTGCTGACGATGCCTCAACTTTAGAGTGCTCCTGTTCTGAGTGTCCTGCTGATCCACGTTTCCATTGGTACTATCAAATGTCCGGTGCTGCAGAGTCAACACTGCACACAAAGGACGCCACACGACTCTACTATGACCAGCCTGGACTGTATGCCTGCCAAGCTTTCTGGGACGATGGGACCTCTCGCCGCAGTCAATTGTTTTACGCTGGTAAGTCACCACATCTTTTCCAATTCTTCTCATAGGATTTTGCCCATGTTAAAAAGGTTGAGATGTCAACTTTAGGACCTGTAGGCTTGCCTGTAACATGCCCCAGTCAGCTTGTTTGTTAATTTGAAATTATGTAATCACAGAATTTTTGTATAGGTATCGGATGGCAGGATAACAGCCTTCAAAATAGAGATCAGTTGTATTCCCCCCAAAATATGCTTTTTTTTTCTTGTTTTTTTTTCTCTAGTTTATAATTATCACTTTCTCTGTTCCCTTCAGAACCTCAGAGCGGACCTATAATCTATGTTGTACTGGCACTCATAATAGCAGGAGTGCTGTTTGTGGCCATAGCAGTTCTGTGCCGTAAAAAGCGGCGTGAGGCTTCTGCCGGGCAAAGGGGTGTGCAGATGAAGAGCATGAGGAGGAAGAAGGCTGCCGAGGAGGACGACGAAGCGAAAGATGACGCTTACCAGGACCTCAATGACCCAGACAGAAGTGACTACCATACTCTGCAGCAGGGTGATGGTGCAGATGGGGGCTATGAAGCCGTGGGGGTGGGCATGTCAGGGAATGGGGGTGAGGCTGTGGGGGGGGGCAGGTCAGGGGATGGGGGTGACGGTGGTTATGAAGCACTTAAGGCCAAAGAGCAGAGCGATGTATACCACTCTCTGCAGCCTACCGAGACACAGGGGGCAGACGGAGGGTATGAGGCCCTGAAGGGCACTAAGCAGAGTGACACCTATGACACCTTGAAGCCAACAGGAGAGGGAGGGGGAGACAAGGGGGTCGGGGCTATTGAGGGAGGCAAGGCAAGTGCTACAAGTGAAGGATCTGAGGAGAAAGGGGTGTACCAAAAACTGGGAACTGATGAGGGTGATGGGGGATATGAGGAGCTGGGAAGGAAAAGACAGGAAGACAATAAGGAGGATTGAGATGGAGATGGAGGGAGGAGGAAAATCATATCAGATAAATTGGAAGAAGAGAAAAATGATTAATCAGGCTGAAGAGATATGAATGATGAAGCACAAAAAGCATACACTCTCACACACACACCTACACAGATACATGACATACTGTATATACCATACACTCTCACACACATACCTACACAGATACATGACATACTGTATATACCATACACTCTCACACACATACCTACACAGATACATGACATACTGTATATACCATACACTCTCACACACACACCTACACAGATACATGACATACTGTATATACCATACACTCTCACACACATACCTACACAGATACATGACATACTGTATATACCATACACTCTCACACACATACCTACACAGATACATGACATACTGTATATACCATACACTCTCACACACACACCTACACAGATACATGACATACTGTATATACCATACACTCTCACACACACACCTACACAGATACATGACATACTGTATATACCATACACTCTCACACACACACCTACACAGATACATGACATACTGTATATACCATACACTCTCACACACATACCTACACAGATACATGACATACTGTATATACCATACACTCTCACACACATACCTACACAGATACATGACATACTGTATATACCATACACTCTCACACACATACCTACACAGATACATGACATACTGTATATACCATACACTCTCACACACATACCTACACAGATACATGACATACTGTATATACCATACACTCTCACACACATACCTACACAGATACATGACATACTGTATATACCATACACTCTCACACACATACCTACACAGATACATGACATACTGTATATACCATACACACTATTGCAAGTATTGACCAATTTAGAATGTAGGTGTTTAATCTCCTGAAATCTCCAAAACATGAGAAAAGCTAAGAAATGCCACACATATACATATAGTGTATGGTAATGATAAATGCATCACATGAACTCTGGCATGGCCCCTGACAAGAATCAGGATCAAGTCAGGATCTCCCCGTAGTCAACTAGCTGATGACTTCTCTGTCCAGATATTGACTAGGGTACTAGTGCACAAGATGTTTTGCTTTTAGCGTTCACCTCAATGATTTCAGGGAGGTGCAGGATAAACTCAAACAAACATAAACAGAAGATACATTAACAATGCTTAATCTTATTTAAATGTCATTATTTGCATCTTTACCAGTATTATCGCAACTGTAGATTTAAAGCAATAAAATAACAGCAGAGTTGGACATTCATATTTTAGAAGGGAAGGAGAATGAGTGCAGCAAGTTAGCAACACTGATGCTGTATATTACTACACAGACAAACACAAATCAGGGAGGACAAAATAGGAAGTGACATTTGTTAACTATTTAATAATTAAAAAGTTGGCTGTGGAGCTGGAGTTGGCTATGTTTGAGCTATTGAAAATGTGTTTTAACGGTTGTTAAATTAATTAAGTACTGCATATCAACTATTTTACTAGCACTGTGTTATAACTTTTTTGCTTTGCCTAATGCAACACGTCAGATAGCCACAATTCACATTATTGTATTTCTATAGTATGTTTAACTTGTGCAGATACATATCGTTTAATCAGCAGAGCTGGGCGGTCATATTTGAGATGGGCAAACAATTGAGTGTGTCAAGTTATCTGCAATCATCTGCAACAATGATGTTATTTGTAACTGATTACAATGGATATGTGCAATATGCAATATCAACTTCTAAACAGCAGAGGGAGATGAACCCTCTGATTCATGTATGAGTCAAGGCTTATTGAGGACTTATTTCTTAGTCTTAAAATCATAGTTTACCTGTACTTGACTCTTTCAATGCAAACTGTTACAATTACATGACAGCTGTAAACTGCAAATGGTAATTAATAAAGAATTTGTTTAGAAAAATGCAGTTTGTGTACTTTCATTTTTCAAGGAGACCAGAAATGATGTGCTATTTTGTTGAACTATCTCTCTTAAGTTTTGTTTTCTATTAGTTTCAGTGTGTCTTGAACATACTGCCAGTGACCTGCTGTTTTTTAAGCTGGACAAACACAGAGTGTAGAGAAGCAGAGCATGTGAAAGGAGTAAGGTTGGGGTGGTGTGAGAGGACCTGTTTAATGCTACAATGCCGCTTAAACAGTGGATATGGATAGATAACGACGGAGCACAAGACAAGTGCACAGTTAACACATTGCACAACAGGTTTCTGGGGAATGGCTCAGACAAGTTTGCTAAAAAGACAGCATCAGTTCAAATGTTTAGACCTCCACATGTCTGTAAGTGGAGACTGACACCAAATTATACCGATTATTACACCACTGGGGATGTCATTTCCCATTGTAGAATGGCAAGGGTACCTGTAGAGCCTTGACACAGGTATCATTTCTGGTGGCATATCTGGAGTCCGGAGAACAGCAAAACACACTAAACCTGGAAAAGACAACAGCACAGTCAGATATACCAGTCACCGCAGCAGAGCAAGCACAGGCACCCTAGCTTGCAGCCCACATTCAACCAACCAACCAACCAACCATGCAGTCCATATAGCTTTGTGAGCTACCTATTACAGAAAAGCTGTATTTCCTGATCTAAGATGGAGCAAGCAAAGACTTGGGAAGCTGGCTGCCGTAGATATTCGGGGCATACATGGTGATAGGAAAGATCTTATTTGGGCATAAGGAAGGGAATGGGTGTGTCTGGGGGTTTCGTTCAAGGTGTTAGGTGGGAGCGTGTAAAGAAGGGGAACAGTATGGGGTCCACCTAGATATGAAAGGTGTAAGGTGGGAGCGTGTTAAGAAGGGGAACAGTATGGGGTCCACCTAGATATGAAAGGTGTAAGGTAGGGGCGTGTAAAGAAGGGGAACAGTATGGGGGTCCACCTAAACATGGAGGGTATGAATTCCGGGCAGAGAGAGTCTTGTTGAATATGTTCATCTAAAATGCTAGTAGGGCCCGGCTCCAGCCATATTTAACACTCGAAAAAATAGTTGAAACTACTTTGTAAAAAAAATAATAAAATTGACCATGAACATGTGAAACCAAGTGACAGTATACAGTATACATAAAGCCACATGCCAGCAACAATGTCACTCAGTGGAGTTTATTGTCTCACCTGGTGAGGCTCTCCACGTGGATCCACGCTGCCCTAGCCCTAAATGCAGGCACGCTGACACCCTGGTGTGCAGATCTTATAATACCCAGGCAACAGTGGGGCAGGTCCTGAATACCATGGCCAATGTCCTGCTTGCTCTGCAGTGTCGATACTGCAGCCATCAGCAGACACAGTGGCTTCTGGGGTGGTTGACACAGCGCTTCAGGCTGTGGGAGTGCTGGCGAAGCAATGCAGAAATTAGAGTTGAAATTTCCAGCTAGGAACTCCAACTTCCCAGTTCAAATGTAACGCACCATAAAACATCTTGTTGCAGCTTGTAATGGACCAAGTTGTATAACATAAACAATAGCCCACCATTAATCTTCAAAACATATATTAAGGATAATTAATGAACAAAAAAACGGTCCAGTATTGCGTTAGAACACTTTAACCAGCAACTGCAAAACAGCTCAGTGATTCTTGAGACCTGGGACAAAACATGTCTGTGACATAAATCACAGTTTTTTTTATCTTAAAATGTACGTAATATATTTTAAAAGCCTCACCAAACTCATCAACAGGACAAGGGTAGCACTACAAAGTGTGTTTTGTTGTTGTCTAACATTTTGTTTTTATTCTAAATGATATGATATGTGACCAGTACCTACAAAAACCCATGTCCGAAAGCAGGTCATATCACACTGCAATGCTTTTAAAAGTCTGAAAAGTGATATAAAATTGAACTTTATCTATATCATATGTAAATAACATAGTATTTATTTCAAAAACATTAAAAAAAATAATTTTGAAACATTTTGAATGTACCTTCTGGTCAGTTGAACATGTGTCCAGAGTTTTCGTCAACACAATCAGACTGTTTTAAATTGGGGAAAAAATCAGGAATAATTTAGGGCAGCTTTAACTCAAGGACCCCTTTCCTTCCTCCTTGGTCTTCCTGGTGACATGAGAAAATTTGAGCACTGGTAAGTTTTTAATAATACTTTGTTTTTCATATCTATTTACTAATATGCACACGTCACAACCATAGCGTATCAACTCCAAAATGGCTAAAGAGTCAACATTAGAGTAAAATGTTCTGCAATCTAGTGTTTATTTATATAGATTGGCTGGACCATGATCAACAGATGATAAACAAGATGGCTCCTGTGAGAATCTTGTGTGATATAAGGAGAAATGTACTTTTTTTGTCAACACCATCAGACATCAACACCATCAAAACACCATCAAACACCATCAACATTTGTGTCTGATGGTGTTGACTTTCTCTGATGGTGTTGACTAAGGCCATTTTAGTGTCCATTTTAATCCTTTTAATGCTGTTTATGCCAAAAATATCACTTCCTATGCATTTTTATTGCTATTTCAGTTTCATGTGTCGAATTAAATCTAGTTTACACATAGAGTGTCAACTCCTTCAGATATATTTTTTATAGTTTTTTTAAAGAAAATGGTATCTGTTTCATTCCTTGAAGGATATTTGTTGAAAGACTAACACATTTCCAATGTAGATGTGTATTTTTAATGCTTAAAAATGTCTGTTAAATCTGAAGGTTAAAGACAAATGTAATTCGTGATATGATTTCAATTCTACTCATTAAACATTGACTTCTTTGGCTCTAAACTTTTGTTTTTAATGATTTAAAGACCTGTGTACATTATAAGGGGAACTGGGAAAACTAATGAGTAAAAATATTTCTGATAAGATCATTTCAAATAATTTCCATAAGTATATTTATGTTTATGATGGTGTTGACAAAAATCAAGTGCTGACCCAGCAAACATTCAATTAACATAAAAAATCTACAACTGGGAGGTTGAACCAAAACATGTTTTGATAGACAAAACTTCATTTGACATAAATGTAATCATATATTTTGGAAGTTATCCAAATATTTTTTGGGAAATTCAAAACCTGTTTTGTCCCTTATCTCAAGAATCACTGAGCTATACAATGTAATCGCATGGGGCAAGCATCTGTGTCAAAGTAAACTGATTGTTTTCACCACTAACAGGCACATAATGTTATTATAAGTGACTGTCAACATATGGATCCCTACAGAGATAGATCTGTGTCTGTTAATCTTAATAACTTTAAAGTTTCTTTTTTAAACTTATTGTTGGTAATAAAAACATTTAATACATTTAATTAATTTGATCTTTAGTTTGTTTGTGGACTGCTGAGGCAGGAGAATCGAATGCTGTTTATGTTCCCCAGCCTCCAGACTGGGACATACAGTAACCAGCACATTTAGCCTGAATGAGATGCAGGTATGTTCTACAGTTATTTGACAATTACCAGTAGGAGCTTGATCATGTTATGCTTGAATGCAATAGTATGTGATACCTTGAATCTGTTGAAGGTTAGCCTCATAATGTTCAAGTTTCAATTTGTCAGTTTGTTTTTTCCCCAAAATGACCCATTTAAGGGCTTATTTTTCAAAATGTTCTTACGGGGGGCAGGCCACCAAACCTGAACTACTACATGGTCTACTTTCCAACTAAAAAGCTTAAACTCCTTTATAAACCATTTAGGACCTATAGGTTTACTTAACCTTACACTAAAACTGAATGAGGCACTTACAACTCATTACCAGCTAACCACATGTAGCTTATCCATAGCATAGCACTCAGTCAATTTTAAAGACGAAAACATTTCTAACCATAAGTTCAACAAAAATGTGTTAAAATTCGTACTTTAGTTACACTGGCTCTGTCTTCCTGTGCAGGTACCAAATTGATGAAGATATGGTAGCTTTGTGGACAGGCGTCAATTAAATGTGAGTGCAATTTTGCATTACTGTTAATATTTTCCTCAGGAGGAAGATAATGTTGGTAAGCTTGACAACAGCACCGATAAAATGTTAAATCAGCTATTCAACACGACAGCAAATCAATGAAAGCAACACACAAAGTGTGCTGTCTACCATAATGGTCAAAATAAACATCAGTCACAAATATACTTAACTCTCCATTTGGAACTCTGATTACCAATTAACTTCACTCCAAAATTAGCGTATCAATAGCTAGTAAAAGTTGAATGTCTTTTGAGGTCTGAATAGTAGAGATTGGCAGCATTCAGACTTGTGTAACTTTAAAAGACTGGAATATGTAATCAAAGGCATTTATTTACAATATTATTAAAAAGTAATACACTCTAGCGGTGTCAGTAGACAATTCAAGTTCACAAACCAAAAGTTAAAGATGATTTATCAATGCGAAGTGGAAAACAGCAGTGGGGAATTGTGTGACCGGCTAGTTTTTTAATGAGTAGGCTAGTCAGTGCTTCTCCTGTAGGCCCACGCCGCACCAACATTTAAAACGGGAAGCTATCAAGGACTAGTCTGGGAAGTCCCGCCCCTCTTCTCCGGCCAATTTGATTTTGCCTCTGAAAAGGGTCTGGCAAAGATTGCACAGCCGTTCATTACAGCATTCTCAGGATCTCTGGGACCAATCACAAACTGGCTTTTGGCTACCTGGCGCGCCATTGGCGGATTTAAAATAACCACGTCTAGTATCAAAAGCGAAACCTAAGAGAAAAGCACAGCAAACTATAAACTGCTCTCGCGGCTGTCTTGGATGATTTCAAAGGCAAGTTTTCTTTGAAAATAGAACAGAAACTTGCTCTGAAACAATTCATACAGAAAAAATATGTGTTTGCTTTATTACCGATCGTTGTATCGTTGGTCTGATTGGTTAAAGGTGTGTCCAATTACGTGAGTGAAGTGGATCTCCATTTAGCAGTTTGCCAGACTAACTGAGCAAATGAAATGCAGTGAAGGGGCGGGGAATTCCCAGACAAATCAAGGACCACAAAGGCACAAAAAGCCACAAGTAGGTTATCTGCATCATACAAGGAAAGTTGGCTTGTGAGAAGGTGAAATCCCCTCTTCTCACAGTTTTGCACTCCCGCCAGAATGGGGTCTGACTCGCGTTACCCGCAAGAGTGGGAAAGACACGCGCCCTCATGCGCACACACACTCAAATGTCCATCCATACTGTGGGTTATTCATGATATGAAAAAGTAGAATTAACACAGGTGTTAGCAATGATAATAATAAAGTGGTTCTGCAGCATAGATATGGCACACAACTTAGAGTAGCACTTCAACATTTGAAGAAGCATCACTTTTCTTGAGGTTGGAAAACTTTTCAATGTCTTGAAGCCTGATTCATTAGAGTGAAACTATACCTGTTACTGTGAATTGGTGTCTTTTCGCTAGCTTTGTTTGAGCCCTTCGTATCTACACAGGCAGCGGGTCCTCTTTCAGGGAGTCTGCCATGTTGCACTGCCAAGTTTCTACAGTGGACAAACCATAACACTGGCTCGGGATAACGTACATATGTTTGTATGGGTGAGTGTTCAGAATCTCTCTCCCTTGGGGCAACGCGAGTCAGACCCAATTCTGGCGGGAGTGCGAAGCGGCAAGACATTAATCGAAGAGGATCATCTACATTTTTTCACGTGTGCCTGTATTCACAAGTATTTTATCTTACCACTTATAGTACTCCTATGTCTCTTAGGCCTAAATCCTTTTCACAGAGCTGTTACATTTCAATTTACACATAAACTCGCCTCATATACTAAAGTTAGTGTCCGTCCGGCCTCACTTGTAAAACCACTTTATACTTCAAGAAGCAAAAACCAGAAGTAAGCTTGGCTGTCCTGTAGTTATCAGCAAATCCATTGGTTAACATTAATGATCTGCCCATCATCTAGCTCACAAGCTCAAGTGCTTTAATAAAGACCAAAAGGGGTCTATTTGCCTTCACTATGTTAATGCTGAGATTCCATCTGCCTGCTGTGGAGAGATGTGGTAAGACTAGCGGACCTTGACACGGCGGTTCTAGAGTCTCAGTAAAGCTAGGTTCTAGGGTCTCTTGAGGTTCAGGTCAAAAGATCTGCCCTGGAATTAAAGCCAGAGCCCTTAAGCTGATTGAGCCAGTCACACCCGCCTTCCACCATGCAGCCAGTGTACAGTCTCTTCTGCATGGCATAGCTGTTTGATACGCTTCCACAAGAACACCAGTGAAATCTATGCACTGTGGCATTATTAGCTCATCAGACGACCCTGCAAGGCGGCACAAGAGATTAGCTTGCCCCTGCTACCTTTACTGTGCTCTGAATGGGGGCTGCTCTAGATGTTGGTGCTGAGGTAGAGTCATGTTACAATGTGTGGGCCACAACTGGGCCACGCCAAATCATTTTTGTCATTTTACAGTGTGTGGGCTAGGGACCAGGGACCAGGGACCCAGCCAGAAATGGGCCAGAACTGAAGGAAGTGTAGAGCCCAGAGGGGGGCCAGGCACATTTTGCTGTCTGGGTTGTCATGGTCACGAGATGACCAAGGTTCATACATGTTGTTGCATAGTGTTACCTTTAAATCTAAGTATGAGAAAAACAAACATTATGCAAAAGATTCTAAAAGAGAAACACGCTTTATGTGAGCATGTGAGCTAGCAATAAATCAGCTTACAATTGGAGGCTACCTCAGCCAGTGGAGTAGCCTACACATTAATAACAGCCTGGAGTCTTTGACTTTATATTAACACAATGAGGTGGATCAAGACTATTAAAACTCTCTTAGTTAGATTGCTTACTTAATGAGATGAGTTGTGTCCATAATTTCTATTTTCCCATCAGCTGTGTTTAATTAAATTAGTTTCTTTTCTTTTGATGTTTTTGTGGAACAACAATTAATGATAACGATGACAGATCCAGGAAGTGTACTTGTTAAAGGTCAGAGTGAGAAAGGTTATGACCCATTCCATATTGAGGGATCTGTTCAAAATAATGTGAGATTTCAGGATGGGGTTGTCTATGACCAGGTTAAACAATCATGTCCACTATGAAAAGGACATTCTGTTATGTCCTCAGCTGACATAAAGTGCCAAAAGCAGCTTTCAGTGACAGTTCATAGGAGGCTACAGGATGTGGTAGTTTGTGTGTGTATGTGTGTGTGTGTGTGTGTGTGTGTGTGTGTGTGTGTGTGTGTGTGTGTGTGTGTGTGTGTGTGTGTGTGTGTGTGTGTGTGTGTGTGTGTGTGTGTGTGTGTGTGGTGTGGTGTGGTGTGGTGTGTGTGTGTGTGTGTGTGTGTGTGTGTGGGGAAACTAGGGTCAAACGACAAAAAGAGGATGTTCTTTTTAATGTCTGCAAGACACCAATCGCCAATGAGCATGATCTGAAGATGGTCCTTTTTAGGAGATGTTATGTTGCTCACATGTCATGTCAACTAAGACAAAAGTTTGCTGATAAGATGATTGGCAAATAACTTTAGTTCCCATCTGAAACCAAAGTTAATGGCACGGCAGAATATTTAAGATACTTCCCTGACTGTCTATAATAAGTCAATTCAGGGGTTCATTTGAGCATTTATTGTGCTCTCATCAGGTGCTTCTCATGCTTACCCCTTCTTCCCCTTTTTGCTTACCAAATCATCCGACTCAACAGACCATCTATCATCACCTTGTGGACATGAAAAACTGGCATGAACTAGAAGAAAGGCTAGTTGCCAAGAACCGTCTTGCCTGCAAAACAGTCAGGATGTCCACCCAAGAAATGCCGGCCTTACACAATCGTCTAGAGTCTAGACCCAGACATATTTCCCTCTCTGAAAGCAATCACCCAAGAATCACCCTCAATGAGCATGCCTCCTTGTAAAGGGTCCTTTAAATGTCCTGTACTGGCTGCGTAAAAATGCTGCGTGATGCTAGGGCATCTAAATCCCTAACTCTAAGGTCAAAAGGTTAAAAAATATTTAACATTCAGAAAACACTTTTCTTTACGGTGGTTGATTTGAATGGAAGTGGATATTCATGGGAAAGACCTAGAAAGTAATGCACTCGCCCTTAAAATCCGATTCAACCTTCTAAGCATGCTGAAGCAGTGGCATTCAGTCTAAAGTTGTTTGCACTGTTTTGCTGTGGGTTCCAGGTTGAACAACATGTTTCCCTGAAACGCTGTAAAATTGTGTGCCACAGGCGTGGTCTCTGGTTTGGTGGGTATGTCAGAGGTGTTACCCAGTCAGCAGCACCATGTACTATGTAAAGTAAACCCTTCCGCTTTGAAAAGGCAGAGCATACAATGGATCCAACTAATGCAAGATAAGAATAAAAAGTTGTATAAAAAATGTATTGGGGGCCATCATTGCTGCTACAGACTTTCATAAAGGTGGGCAAGAGTGGAATGAAGGATGTGCCTCCATGTTGTGATCATGTGGGTATATTCAGCATTTAAAACTCAAATTTGAATGAAAGTTCCTACCTCCATTAATGTCACCAGTGTATTAAAATTGATATTTTTCGATAACTGCTTTATTTGCACGTAGCTTCTCCCACATACATTTTTTTTGTCAGATTAAATTCTTAGAATTAACTTCATTCATCATTCAAGTTGATATTTCCTACAAGGGGGTTGTGTTACATTTAAAAAAAAAAAAAAAACAGAAATACAGGTTAAATTGCTAGTTACATTTTATTTAGCATGGAGCTTTGTTTGTGTGGTTTATAGTTTACAATGTTGTGCATATTGTCTTTTGTGTTCCCTCAGCCTTGTGACTTTCACTCTCTAACCACCAGAGGGAGATGGACTCTAATTGGTATGTATGACTGTTCAATAATCAAACAGGTTCTCAATCCTGCTTCTGGGGTCCCTCAGCACTGTAGCAGGGTTTCCATCCAACTTTTTCATTTAGATTTTTGCCATTCGAATAGTAATTCCTGAGTGGAAACACTTACAGTCTAATAAGAAATGTAATTGCTGGTTTGAAGTGGATTAACTCCCAATTCGCATAGGGTATAATGTGACTATGGTTGACAGAAAACAGTTTAATCTGCATTATATCACATTTGTTGGTTAAAGTTGTTCTGACAAGCCTAAGCTGTTCACAACTCCTCCTTTGATTAGCAGTGTGCATTTTTATTTGCATAGCACAGCAGATAGAAATGCGCTCTGACTTGCATTTTCTTTTACCGAATGCACTTCAAATATGCAAATGAGTTGGATGCAAACCAAGCTTGTGTATCTCTGTAGCAATGTCATCTGACTGAGATCACTGTGATTTGAAGTGTTGTTGATTCACTTCGTTAGGTGTGCTCTTCTAATCAGGAGTGCCAAGTTTGAGTTCAAACATGCAGCATGGAAGCCCAGGTGTAAAACTGAAAGCCTTTCCAGGAGTAGCGGGGTAGGTCTACAGTTGTATTTTTAGTCGTTTAAATAATACTTTACTTTAATCATAGCTCTGTTATGCATGCCAGTTTTTGTGAGCACAGCATATGGATGGGAGGTGGGCCTGAAGTTGTCCTCTGTTTGTGTACAAGGATGTGGGATTTGGAGTTTGATGTTTTAGCCAACAGAGGGAGCTCCACTCACACAACATCAACAGTTCAGTTCTGCATCGAGGAAAGGAATGTAGAGGCTGAGCCTCCTAAAAATGAAGACAAAACCAAAGGCCAATCCTGACTGATTCTGTTTTTTGCTCTCTACAATGTGCAGAACAGTCCCTAGCCAATGGCATTATCAAATATTCAGTGAGTTTTGTGTAATAAGAGTGTGTGTGTGTGTGTGTGTGTGTGTGTGTGTGTGTGTGTGTGTGTGTGTGTGTGTGTGTGAGACAGCATGTGTGTGTGAGAGTGTGTGAGTGTGTGTGTGAGAGAGTTTGTGTGTGTGTGTGTGTGTGTGTGAGAGAGAGTTTGTGTGTGTAAGAGAGAGTTTGTGTGTGTGTGTGTGTGTGTGAGAGCATGTGTGTGTGTGTGTGTGAGAGAGTGTGTGTGATTGAGTGTGTGTGTGTGTGTGTGTGTGTGTGTATGTGTGTGTGTGTGTTTGTGTGTGTGTGTGTGTGTGTGTGTGTGTGTTTGTGTGTGTGTGTGTGTGTGTGTGTGTGTGTGAGTGTTGTAACAGTGCAGCGGCTGTGCTACACCACACCAGGATAACCTTCTCCCTTCTCTCAGTGGGAGTATCTCTTTCAGCGGATCAATAAATGAGATGAAAAAGCGGAGAATCTAAAAGTAACTTGACCCTGAAGATCAGGAACAAAAGGGTCAAACCTCCATTAGTCCTTAGCCCTAAAAATGATGGAGGTAAGAGATGGGGAGGGAGAGAACGAGTAAGAGTAAGGATTTTATTTTGAAACATTGGAAGTGTGTTACCAATGTACACACCATCTACAAGTATACAAACTTGCAAAGGATGAAAAGACAAAATAAATAATATTCAAATCATGACAGCGGTCATTAGGTTCAGTATTTGTAATAATAAATAATAGAATTATTCATAATAAATATCTCTTCTCTTATTTTACACATTTCATTTTCACATGTACATGTTTTGTACATATACATTTTTACATGTTACAGTAAAGAAGAAACATTTGAATAATAAAACCTGATAATAAAACGTACAGAGAAACAAAAGAAAGCACACATAGAGTAAGTGGCTGAAGACTCTACTGCTCCCCCTCCTGGACACAATGAGGAAGGCTTACCGCATACTGTGAGCAAATCCTGGATACGTGTTACCTGACCAGTGATGGTTCTCTCTATATATTCAGAATTGAAATGGTGCTCAGCTTTGGCCCTGGTGTTGTAGCAACACCAAGAGTTAAGTGTGGTTAGTGCTGGTAGGTGCAGAATCCAGGAGGGCATTTATTGCTAATTTTTATTTGATAAGATACATGGGTTTGTGTGGTTTGGTGCGTATTCTCTCAGTAAATTCAAACAAGTTGCACACCCACAGACAAACACTCACACACACACCCACACACACACACACACACACTCTTTTAAAAGACCCAAAGCACCAGACACCTACTCAGGAGAGAGATTCAAATGTTCTGAGCTGAACAGATTGTTGACGAACCAAATAAAAGAGGGAGGGAGTCATGTGACAGGAAGAGGGGGTAATGAAGAGAGAGATGAAAGGAAAGAATGGGCTCTCTGGATAAGAGGTATTAAGTTTCACTAACAGACCACCCCCTGAAGTCTTTGCGGATATACATGGTGTCAGTCATTAAATTAAGACTCTTGATTGGATCAGACAGAATCAGCTAATAACCTGTTCTATGTGTGATAGAGTCGGTGATGGGACAGTAATAACTAGCCATAGCTAAAATGAACGTTGACCCACACTCTTCCTTTCATTGCTCTCTCCATCAGTAGGCCCTGCTGTTATTCTCTTGATAGGCCGATGGATACATATATGTGACAAAATAATGCAAATGAATTTCAAATAAACAAACAAGACATTCAAGCTCTGATCTAAGCTGGTGTTCGAGATGCTATTGCACTGCAAAACATAAAAACGTAATATACAGAATCAATACAATAATCTATCAAATTAGAAATTCTTCACTAGGCACTGTATGTCTAGCTAAAAATGTCTAATTTAATTTCAGTACAGGAAATAAATCTATGTGCTGATATAGTATAGTGTAGCATGCATTGTATATTAAGAAGGGTGAGTTTTAGTTATTCTACACTTTAGGAGGGCCCGATGCCACATTCAAGCCACACTGAGTATTGTATTGGCACAAGAGAAATACACGTCTTTCTTCCTAGTCAGGAATATTCCTAATCCTCTTTCTGACCAATTCATTTCTCCTATCAATTGAGGCTTGCAACAGTGGTTAGGGTACATAATAAAAGGACTCCAACTAAATGTGAGCTGGCCAGAGTTACTTAACAAGGTGACACATGGTGACATCAGAATGAAATTGGGTTACTGGGTGGGCTAGCTGTCTGGAGCATCGCAGTGAGATGCTCCGTCACACTTTAAATCACAAGACACCCTCATAAACACGGAAACACACACAGAGACACTTCCAAACACACAATCCTTTTTCTTCTATGGTATCTTCTCTATCTTTTGTTTTATGTAATCTTTGGCTTCACTCATTCTCATATTCCTCCTTCTTTAATCTGTTCAGCCCCACTCTTCCCTTCTTTCTTCCATTTCAGTCCTTTCATATACTTCAATTCTGAACCCCACCCCTTATCCCTCCGTTTCCCCCCTCTCTTTGCTTCTATCGTTCTCTCTACGTCAGTTCTCTGTCATCCTCTCCTCCGTAGAGGTAGCTGTTGGTTCCTGCTGGCTGGACGTACTCTTCCTTCTTGTCCCAGTCGGAAACCCAGCCCCCGCCACCCCCGCCGCCCCCGCCCCCATCACCATTCGTGTTGTCTGGTTGGTTCATGGCCCCGTAGCCTCCTCCTCCTGATGTCCTGTACAGTTCTTCCGTCTCGTCAGCTAACTCGTCTTCTGCCAGGATTCCCACCTTCTCGTCACACATGTCCTCAGGTTCTGCCCACGCTTGCTTCTCTCCAGAGGCAAATATTCCTGAGAATCAGACAAAGGTTAAGTAGGTAACACCTCTGTCTGATTACATTCCTGATAAGACTTCATCTTTGGCAGAAACTGGGCATACAAGTGAAACGCCATAGATGAAAGATCTGACTATAGATATGACATGAGAAAAACAACAAATAAAACAGGCTTCCCCACAGGGAAAGAAAGGTCAATAGAATATAAAGACAGTGGGAGATACACACCATAGAAGATAACACCACCATAGTGCACAAGAGAAGCGATGAGGAAAACATACTGCCATTCCTCTCGCGTCTGAGAATTGAAGTTAGAGAGATAGGAAGTAGGAAGAAAGGATGAAACAAGAAGAGTGTCTACTTTAATGAACAAGAGAAGAAATTGTTGAGATACAGCAGTCTGAGGAGATTGAAGAAAGACTATATGTGACTACAAAAGGCTGAGAAAGAGAAGCTCTGGGTTCAGATGGCATCTTACAGTCCCATTATGGCTTGGCATACAAGCGTTTCATCTCATTAAGACAGCGATGTGACGGTTGATCACAGAACTTTCACTTCAGAACGATCAAAAAGGCTTCAAACGTGTTCACAGAATTGAAAAAAAAATAATTTGATGTATTGACTGTTCCGTCCCTCACCTTGTTCTTCGTCATAGCGCCCACAATGAGTGGGCAGACCATGCCTGACAACGTGCCAACACCGTTCGAGATGCCCATGAGAATACTGGCATACCGTGGAGCGATATCCAGATGGTTAACATTAAACCCTGAATACACACATACATATTATCAGCATGAAGAGGATTTTGTTGAGCTGAACAAAGTATTATGAAATGTAATGAAATATCAGGATATGTGGCTTAGTGCCAAAACAATCACCCACAATTATCCTGGTGAATATGTTGTATTTTGTACAAAAAAATGTCTAGATGCTATCATACCTGATATTGCAAATCCACTGAAGCCTACGGCCAAAACTAGGAAGGATATTGCCACCCCTCTGGTGTGAGAGAACCCCACCACTAATAGAAAGGTGGCCTCCAGCCCGAAGCCTGAAGAACAGAGAGCAAATAAAAGAGGGGTTTTAAGAGAGGGTTTTGAATTTGTCCCTTCCATGATGGCAGTTGTTGGGTCATTCAAGGCCACAATTAACCATATCTTATAGTGTGTGGCGCTGGTTGGAAGCATCTTAAATGGGAGGTATGTGCATTTCATCCATATTATCATATTCGTACATATGTACAGTAACACATTGGCAAATAAAGGTTTAAAATGCAATTCCACCATATAATATGTTTTTTGTGCCGTCAGGTACGTATACTAATGTGGTAGACCCATCCCCTTGTACCAAAATATAGGTGCAGCATGTGGCAGACTGTCTTCATTGAATTTGCAGCAACAACCAGACCAGCGTAGTAACAGTTAAGGCTTTGTGTTCGAGGACATCCAATTCGTCCGGTAAGTGTAATGTTACATATGCTAGCAACCTATAGGGAAGATTAGCTTGCACACAAACTCCCCTCCAAGCAAAACTTAAACCGGTCCTTGACTAGCTTAGTTGTATTTTTGCGGCTACACCAGTGACGCTAGATTGTTAAATTGTTAATATCACTTCAACATGATGTTAACGAGAATGGACATGGCTCACTTTTGGAGAGGACACGTGGTCCACCGCTGGACCACTCCAATGACTGTTTAAACTCATCCAGAACCTTACATGCAAGCAGGTTCTGAATGAGTTTAAACAGGAGGTTAAATTAGCTAAATCAAACGGTCAGTGGAATTACTCACCGGAGATCCTAATGAAAGATCAAGCGAACGGTTCACGACAGTCAAGTTAAACGAGTCATTTACTAAGTTACTAAGTAAACTAAAGTAATGGTTACAAGGCGGATGCTGGGTGGCTTACCTCCCCCAGCCCCAACCTGTGAGTGTGAGTCTCATTTGAATTTGCTGATCAAGACTCATCATTCACACGGGTTTATGCCCCTTGCCCACTCTTTAGCATTTATTTGTATTTGACCGTGAGTGGGTGTGAATTTACACTTTAGTTTGCATCCAAACCCTGACAGCTGACTATAAATAGCTTGGCTTCCTGAAAAAGGAAAAAAACAGATGAGAGACAGAGCTATTCTCTGTCATCCGGCCCTTTGCTTTTATGAATTGTGTTTTCTAAGAGCACTCTCTCTCTTGCTCACGTACACAGACAAACCGGTTTGATAGATCTCTCCATTATCAGTCTCACTTTCAAGTTATGCTGAGACACCTTCACATAAGTGCCAGCTGCAAACTTACTTCTGCTAAAACAGCTTTTTTTTTCTCTAATGACTCATTCTCCTCTTCTTTTTTGTTCTAAATGTTTGTTGTCAATGTTCTATCTATGTCTTTCTCTCACCTCCACAGTTCATGAGTTTGCGGACGTTGGTGGTGGTCATGATGTTGTTGGTCCGTAGGTAGTCGGCCAGCTGGCCTCCTATGGGGACGATGATGGTCATGACCAGGTGAGGGAGGGCTGAGATCATTCCAACCTATCGGTACAGGTGACTGAGTTACAATACCACAAAGCAGCACTATTACTTCTCACAATCTGCTCTTTATTTCAGACATGATTTTTCCACCACTGGCGTTCGTACGAGCATATGAGAAAAAGAGGTGGCCATATATTATATTGCATTGCTTAGCATGATTTTGTGTGGTTTAGTGTGTCTCACCTTGCTGATCTCGAAGCCAAACACTTCTTCAAAGTATGCAGGCTGACTGATGAGCAGTAGGTAGAAGGTCCAACTCCTGCAGAAGTTGGCCACAATGATGGCATACACTGGCATGGACGTGAAGAAGTGTTTCCAGGGGGTCTTAAACTTCTGCAAGGGGGAGAGGACAAGAGGTAAACACACTCAGCTCAGGCGCACAGTGCTTAGTATCACAGATATTAGTACAAACCTACTCACACAATTTTACAAAAGTATGTGGCAAATAAATGAAAGATTATTCTTAATTCGAGATACAGCATTCTCCCAAAACAAGCTAAATCAATATTACACTCAGTGATACAAATAATTATAGGCTAAACAACTTATCAAATTACATAACTTAATTCTACCCAAAAAACTTTCACCCACCCTCTCAAATTACATAATTTAATTATAGATGTATAGAATCCATACGTAATTTATTGCCAGGAGAGGGTTTTGTAAATGTTTAAATTCATCAAAACTGCCACCACAGGTCTACAATGCTATAGATGCAGGCCACAGATAGTCGGCACTTGACATTACAGCTTTTTATGTAAAAACTGTAGTGTCTGAACAGAAAGAAAGACAGAAAAATGAAGAAAAGTATGGAATATTTATGTTTTTCATATATCTGAATTCAAGTTATTGTATGTGGATTTGGAGTTTGTGCTAATAGGAGACTTTTTCAATATAGAAATAATAGAGTGCTTAAATTTGCCAAAAAAGAATGTCAATGCTGTAAATGGTGGACATGTGGTGTAGGGTTTGCAGAATGACTTACCGATATGGAAAGACCAGAGTTTCCAATGGCCTCTTCAATGTACACCCTCTCCTCAGTGGTAATGGTGGGATGAGCAGCAGGACTCTCATAGGACACCATGATCCAGAAGATGTACCACATGATCCCAAAGGTCCCTGAAAAGCACAGGTAGAGTAGGCAGGTGTACAAGAGGTTTGAGAGGACGAATAGGGGGAGGGGTGTTGTGAAGGTACCAGGTAAAAAGGATAAAGATAGGATTAGGACTAAAAGGAGGAAAACAATGAATGGACAATGGGGATGTGTTGACAGGCTTAAGCCTACCTAAGTCGAGTAAGTTGGTAGGCCATCACTCATGAAATGGTGTAAATTTAAGGTGTTCTCTCTTAATAAGCCGCCCTGTATGCTAAATAATGCTTATTTTGTGTGTAGTATTTAAAAATCAGTTAACTTTTGTCAAGCACATATCAGGAAATACTCTAGCCACAGCACTTTTTGGAGATACAAAGAATCAAATAAAGTGGTTGTTAACTAGCTGCCCATTCCTAGAATGCTACGTGGAGTGGTATCGCTTTGGCTATGGATATTAACCTCTCAATTCTGAATGAGAGTGTTAACAGAACGTTTCTTCATATGACTCATTAATCCTCTCAGAGAGAGTGGATTTGACTCACCATACACATAGAACACTGAGGGCCAGCCAGCGTACTGCACCAGGATACCAGCCAACGGCATCGCCACCACCGCACCAGCGTAGGAACCTGAGGCACACACACACACACACACACACACACACACACACACATTTGCATCAGACACACAAACCATTTAAGCTTAGAAATAAAAGTATAAAGTTAACAAAACTGGTCACAAGGTTCAGAACTAGAAATGTAGTTTCAAGAGCCATAGCATCCTGGCTTTACAAATTATGTCAGCAGGTCTATTTTAAGATGTGAGGTAGCAGTTATCAAAACAGGACATTCATAGAGGTAATGGCATCAGTGAACAGACATCTACATCAAACAGCAGAATTACCGCAAAATGCTGTTGTTGCCAGTCTGCTTCTCTCGAGGGGAGGAGCCCATTTAGCCCAGATACCATGACACGCTGGGTAAGACACTCCCTGGAATGATAGAGCAGGAAACTTCTATCAATGCACACAAGGTAAAGTACGAGGAGCGCCCAAACACTTAGCACACGATATTGGCATGCAGTTAATAGATACTATGTCCTACTGAGCAGATATACCACACATAGTTCATTTTAAGGGATCATAGTCCACAATCTGCCCTTGTTTAATACAGGCTACCACATCATCAGTAATTCAGCATTGCACTGCACACAGGCACACGCAAAGACCTAGGTATGAAGCAGGAGGGTGACCATATGGCCGATAAAAAAACAACAGCTCTGCTGTACACCTAAGCCTGCCCTCGCGTCTCTTTTTCTCTGTGTCACTCGCACACACTTCCCCCTTTGCATCCAGCCGATCATCTCTCATATCATATTTCCTCCCCATGTCAGGTGAGCGCAGTTGGGTTTGTACCTCAACAAGGCCCTGGAATATCCTAACTATGATGACACAGCCAAAGTGGACGCGCGCTGCCGAGGGAATCAGCATGTTCAGAATGGAGGTGGAAACTACGGCAAAGCCGAACACCCTACAGAGAGGGAGAAGGTGCGGACCAAGAAATAAATATATTAGTCAGAGAAACATACAAGTAGAGGGAAGTAGAGATAGAGTAAAAATAAGTGCAAATAGATGGATAGGAAAGGTGGAACATGACAGAGCAATTTGAAGAGTGGATGAAATAAGAAAGAACGAATCCTCACCTGTTGGCAGCAAATTTCTGACAAATAAATCCGCCTGGGATTTGTGTGACGATATAACCCCAGAAGAATGAGCCGTGGATCATGCCCACAGTCTCTGGGTCCCAGTTAAACTGGGCTTTCTGAGGGGAGAGAGAATGAGAGTGTGAGGAAGGCCATAAGGAGAATGAGCCATGTATGACCGCTATCTGTATCTGTCTATTACTTGGGATTCGGTTTCACAAATCTCTGTTTTGACGACTTTGGCATAACAAAAACAGCGCTACCACATTGCCGACAGCACTACACATTAAACACGGAGTAGATAATGGTGCTATAGTGCTTGCACAAAAGAACCGTCCTCTCTCCCTCACCACGTTATATGGCTTGTCCCCCTTGTAGATGGTGTGGTTGTTGACCATGCTGACGATGGCCACCCCGAGGTTGCAGCGGATGCCGAAAGAGATGCAGAAGCCCAGGCCGCACAGGATGGCGATGATGTAGCGCCGCGGCAGGCCGAAGCACGTGCAGTCCACCACCGGTAGCTCCTTCTCCTCCACCAGCTCCGCCCGCCCCTCTGCCGACAGCTCGATGGTCTCGCCATTCTCCTGCCTCTTCTCAAGGATCCTGATGAGAGAGGGCACGAGAGGAGAGGGTTGGGGGAGAGGGGTTAGTATAGTTCACTGTTGCGAGCATGTGTTGTATGCTTAAATCTGAACGTTCTTTGAACAGTCACTGGGGAAGACATCAGACAGGAATACAATTGCCTTTCTAAAGAGCAGTGAAGTCGTTTTTACGTGAATCATCACTGGTGCAGTTAAGAAGTGTAGGAAGGGTTACAGTTTTAGAGGAGCCTTGACCCGGACAACCCACAGTTGACGTATTGAAAAATGATAAAGGTGAGTAAACCAAGGGAGTGATACAATGAACTACTATAGTAAAACAGCAACGATAACGATTAAAAAAAACTTTGACGCCAGGAATCCATTCAAACCTGAGGCCAAGTATGATTCGTGACTCATAGAAAAGACTTGACAACAACAGTTTTCACATTTTTCACTTACACAAAGAATTGCATTTTATTAAATGTCAAACAACCTCAGAAAAACCAACCATCCACTTTTGTTTTTTTTGGGGGGGGGGGGGGGGGGGGGTACTATTGGGCTGTATCTTGGCGGGTGGATGAAGCTCTTTGATGTGTACGGTGAGTGAGTGGTTGAGCATCAGTAATGGCGGTTAGCCGGCGTGTGTATAGGGGGTATTTTTAGAGTATGGGAGTGGATGCCGTGCTGTGTTTTCGAGAGCTGCACTGCGGGGGGATGAACCCTGCAGCTGATGAGTGCTCTGCATGCCTGATCAGATTGTTAAGGTTTACCTCAGGACCCCTTCCCAACTTCTGCTGGCTTATCAGACTCACATTCTCCATCTTCTCTTCCCCCCATTGTCTCTGTCAATATCTGCTATCCTTGACTCTTCTCGCCTTCTCTGTCAATTTTTTTTGCATCTGTCTAGCAGACTTTCTAGAGTCTCTCTTCCTGTCGACATCCAACCTCAAACCTTTTATTTCTTCTTTCTTTTCTTCTCTCCATTTTTCCTTGGCCCCTCTGACTCCTGCTCCGTGGCTCACTGAATATCCAGACAAACTCTCCCTGCCAGAAGCCCGTCTGGGAGCCATCAAATATGTATCGGCCTGTCAGCCAGCCAGAGCCATGCATTAGACATGAGGCCAGCGGGCCTCAACACACTCCAAGACTCAGAGCCTCACAAATATACCTTAACCCTCAACAACCGTGTCGCAGACATTCAGACTCACAGATACTTCTTATCCAAACAATACAAACAAGAAAAACTCAGACATAACTAGAAAAACAGACCCACAACAACACCCACACAATCACACCAAACCACCCACCTCATCACCACAATCCTCACAAACACATCAGAACCCTCACACCTACTACACAGGAAAACCTCAACACCAACAACCTCAAACATATGCATCATTAATCTCAACCACTGACCAAACAACTAATTTAAGCCCCACACAACCCTCAGTATTTAATATCTCACGCACCCCCTTCCCCCGAGAACAATCACACAGAGGCACTGTATAACTTAATGCTTGCCCCTGACCACTCCACAACTCATGCAGAAACACCAACCAGGTGTCTGTTTAACTGGTTTATGTTTTGGCCTTGAAATTATATTGCTTCATCCTGCTGTATTTCATTTTAACAATGTGCCATCAATTTCACCATAAATGCCTGGAAAAACCTTCTTCACTGGGAAAACACTATTTCATTTGAAAGATGATACAGTGGATTTATCTAAAGAGCTCTTTATTATAGTCGAGTTCTCTGTAGTATACGTGACTTAAATGCTAGGCATTGATTTAAACAGATGGTGAACATAAGCAATAAACTACATACCAGCTCTCTGATAACGCAGTGGTTCTTAATAAACAGTTACAAACACTGAAAGCCAGTTAAAACCTAATCGTTATGATTTTAAATTATTTGATCAAGTAAAGAGGGAAGTATAGAACAAAATAAGCTTGCATTACTATACACCTCCCCACTCCATGCTGGGGTGTTACTCTGGCTCCCTCCATGAAACTGATAAATATATCCACATGTAAATGTGATTACAATTGAGAGAGGTATTCCGAGAGACATTGGTCAACTCTTTGTCTCTATCACTATTCGATCCAGATGTTGAAAAGACTGTTCTAACATGTCATTATCAACACAGCATGTTTTAAAAGCTATATGGACATACAGTATCATGCTGAATATGTCCTAACAGACAGGCACAAATCATCACTGTTGTACATAAACACATATTTCAATAAAAGAGAAAAACTATATATTCCCTATTTAACAAAATCCTAATGTAAACATGTGAAGGGTATGGACAATCCTGCAGTAACTTCTTCATATACACGTGATGCTACCCCCACATCAGCACAATGATTCTGCAAATTCTACCACTTATTTTTTCTGTTGAAAGCCTCAAATTAAAGCCTTTGCCAAACTGGTGCAATCAAGCCATTTTAGAACTGAAGGTGAAGGTTTAATGCTGAAGGATTTCTGTTTCATAGTCTGCGTTATAGTGCTACAACTGCTGTGATCATTTCAAAGATGAATTATAACCCAAAACTGTAGTCTATGGCCAAATACAGACTACGCAACACCACACATGATGATTATGGGTCCACATACACATAATGTTGAAGAAAAAGATGGAATTCTGCATTACATGCACTAAACACACACACACACACACACACACACATTCAGATATTCACACACACGCGTACGCACACGCACGCACACACACACACACACATACACACACACACACATACACACACACACTCACAGAGGGACATGGGCACACATACACTCAGTTAATACAGTGATGTACAAAAGCAGTTAATGTGGGGGTTGCTGCTGGCTTTTTTTAAATTGATTAAATAATAATGTTCCCCTGTATATGAATTATTAATCGGCTCAACTCCTATTTCTGTTACTTGTCCCCTCCCACAGCCTTCTTTCTCACAAATCCATCACCTTCTAGAGTTGATTTGTCTCTTCATCAGCAACCTTTTGGCACTGTTACCATATGCCAACAATGTCTTTCCCAATAGACCTGTTTCTCACAAACCACAAAGCTCGCCAATGTAGTACGCTCTTATCTTAACACATCCCAACCTCCAAAGGGTCTTTTAAATGCCAGGAACCGCTGCAAACTGGGGAATATTGACAGAACTGAAGGAACTGAAAGAGGAGAGAGCCACAGAACAGACTTAACTTAAAGAGGAGAGAGATGCAGAACAGAAGAGAGAGGGAAAAGGAGAGAAGGGAAGGGAAGAGAGAGGTGGGGAATGGAGTGCTCTATGACGCTGAAGTGTTTGCTGAAACTCTGAAAGGGTTTGTTTTTTTAAAGTGTATAAATAGATAATAACTTCAGAGTATACACTGAAATGGCATCACAAATCCGCCCCCACACGGGCGCGCTCCTCCGTGCACAACCACTTCACAGGCCCAGGGCCAATTGCATGTAAAGCCTAAATCCAATGGGGCGCACACATTTTAAACCAAGGGACCACCCCTAAAGATATTGACGTAAATGTGTTCGTATACTGCGCCAATCTAGCCGTAACTCCCCACTGTTCATGCCAAAACAATGCCTTTATTGGCTTTATAGGAGTGCCAATGTTGAAGAGAACGTCTTTGTGAATAAGTAAGCAGCTGTGACTGACAGGCTATATGAAACATATTATGAACCATCTTACAATTAAACGACGATTCGACTGATCTCTCACGGAAACTACCTTTGACACGTGCACACGGAGAGGAAATAACGGTTAAGCAGGAGCCACACCCTCAAAGTTACGGTAATCCCGCGCGAGTAGGGAGGTGTCGTGCAGGGACGAGGAAGCGACCAACAACGCAGAGAGGGAGAGATTGGTGGAAGGGTTTGGATTTGCGATGACCAACAGCAGGGAGGTGGCGAGAGCTATTTCTGGAGAGGATTTATGTGTTTAGACACTCCGTCAAATCTCGAGGGTGGGGGGAATCGTGAAGTCCACATGCATAGTAGCCAACTGAAAGTCAGAAAGTCTGCATGGGGTGAGAGAAAGGAAGAAAAGAGGGAGGGAGGAAAGAAGAGGTGCGAAGGACCGAGTTTGACATTTATATACCGTCCATTCTGGCGGAGGGAGCCTAGACAAAAAAGGACCTTTGTTACAGTATAGTAATTAAAATGGTTATTGTCAGTCCATAGCTAATTAAATTGTCCTTTCCCCTCCAAGTTGGTATGGTAGACAAAATGTTTTAGAACAGTAGGCTATAGAGTTCCTCTTTAGTCATATTGTCCAACCATTAGTTTTGTTGTATTATCTTAAACATTGATTGACACACAAGCAGAGATTATATGGACGTGCAATACATATTGTGTGATATACTTTTGATCAAAGAAAATTTGATTACAGAATGAGACCTTAGCATCATTAATGCCTTGTTTCAGGGCAAAAATCGCATCGGTAGGCTATGTTCTAATAGAATTATTGAAACCTATTCAAGAGCGTCAACTAAAAGATTTGTCTGGTAAGAACTCCGCTAGTAGACAATTACAAGTCCCTGGCAAGATGGATATGAACTTAAATGGTTGCGTACAGGGTCCCTCATTGAACTAAGCTAGTGGGTGTATATTAAAATCTGCTAGGGCTGTTGATTTAACCGGAAGAGTGTTAATAGATTAAATACTATTGATATGCATGAAAAGGCCAAACCTACAGTTTAACTTGTTCAGTTTTTCATTATTTAAATTGATAAGTATTTTGCTCAAATCGCTGAAGGTAAAAATCGAACAGCTGAACAGCGTGAAGATAAGAGACAATGTGTTGTTATTTAATTTGACATTATTTTGAATGAAAGTAACAGACTCAACAAGCCCATTTTCTTTGAAGTCATGTTTTCGTCTGTGTGTTCGTGTTTCGTGTTTGTACTTTGAAATAACTGCGCTTTTTGAACCTTGAAATTAACTTTAACAAAAGCAATAGCGTAATTGACGCTAGCATGTGTAATTTAAAATCCACAATGAGGTAAATAACTGGACGGAAACGGAGGGATATCCAAACTTGGCACGCTAAGTGACGCCATGCACGGTTCTATGCTAGACGTCGTTATTAATAGCGTTCAAGTGCGTTTAATCTAGTTAGGGCAGTTGTCAGGTTTGCCTATGAATAACTTCACACACGAAAAATAAAATATAAGAATGACTTGTAAGAATATATAATGTAAATGTATAAATGTTCAATTGTTTTAACGCACACTCTGGAGCTTAATTACCGTATCTCCTGGTAATAATTAAATGATCCACGCGCGCATCATTGGTCAATTTTTATTGTTGTATAAACAATACAAGTAAACGTTTGTTTTAATGGTATCTTTATTTTCCACTCGAAGAAAGGGGTGAAGGCTTAACCACAATGATAGCTAATAGTTGGCAGCTGTTGGTCGGGTCACCTCACTTGAGGTCCACTAATCCGGGCCCTTCGGCACCTTGATCTCCGCTAGAGGTCTTTGTCGTCCGACATTCTCCTTAAGCAAATGAGAAATCCAATAAACTGAAACTTGTTTCATCAGTATGCAAACCTGTGCATTCAAACGAGTAAAACTTGAAGCGGCGGACTTGAGACTGTACGGTAAGTATCCGTTGACAGGAGGACGCTGTGATTGAGCTAACCTGAAGTACCTTTAAAGACCTGCCGCATCCAACTTCCACGGGACAAACTGACAAGATGAGGACGATTTATAATCCGCAACAATTCAAGAAAACGAAAAATAACATATTTTCCTCACCTGTATAATGTACCGAGTGTCTTGGCCGCGACTGCCTTAGCCCGATCTGGTCGGACCTCCATCCTTGTAAGTCCAGGTTCCGACCGGTGTGCTGCTGTCCAGCGCGCACTCCTATTCCTGCTCGCGCACGCGGCTCTGCCCCCCCTCTCCCCGCCCTTCACCTCGCGAACACTTGCACACAGTTAAGCCGCGCGCTGTTCCTTTCAGTTCCGCTCCCCAACAAACAAATGTTGGTCCAGAGCTGCCTTCCACCCCCCCTCTATCTCTTTCTCTCTTTTGCTTGTCCACTCATACACACATCCGCTCACTTTCTTGTTGAATAAATTAGGCTCCTATCTGTGCGTGATAGTGAACGATATGTGAAGGGACTTGCAAATTAATAAGCAATAGGAAACCGTATAGGCGATTTAATGTTGTCCTGTTACTTTGACTATTGTGCTTACTGATAAATACACTGATAATTAGCCTGGTTCATAATTATATAGGTCAAATAAGTTATTAGGAATAATGAATTTGGTGAAATAAGTTATGAGGAATACGCGGACACGTATGGGGCATTAGGATAGATAGATTGATTGATGGATAGATAGATTATCGCGTGGTGTTGGAGGTGGGTTGTCGCTGACCGTGGTCCTGAAAGCGGCTTATAGGCGCTGATAGTAAATCTACGCTGTCCACGGGTCTGTCACTTCCGCTCGCAAAGCATTGAGTCTTAACATCTATTCCTGTACCTATCCCTCACCCCACCCCGCCTCGCAACACACACGCACGCGCGCTGAGGATACTTCAAGGGGTGCACTATAGGTCCCAAAAAACTTTGACGAGAAAAATAATGGACAAATGAATATGCTGACATGCAGGTCCTGCTAGTGCAAGTACAATAACTGCATGTCTACATTTTGACTTACCGTAGTCAGATTAGAACACACTTTAGAAAAACATTTCTTAAATTTGTTTTTAAACATAACATACAATCACAAAGACAGATTGATGGCATAGCTGTGGGTAACAAAGTCTACATTTATTTTTGAAAATAAGCATTGCCACAAACTACTGAACACCCCTTTATACATCTTACTCGTTCCGTGTTCATCTTCGAAATTCACAGCAACATCATATCGCCATCTGGTGGTCAGCTGACATGGTTGCTGACCAAATAAGAAGGAGATGTTCTGTGAAGTGGACAACACCACAACAGAATATTATGCAACACTACACAACTCCACTTAATCACTATTTGCTGTATCTAGTGATAGGCCAAATCAGCAAGGCACTGCAATTGCTAAGTCAGTATGTAACTTCTGTACAGTCAACATTAGTGGTAGCAACAGCACTTAGAGTTGTAGTAAAGCTGAGTAAGTGCTTCTCCTTAAGAGCTGGTATTTATCACCAAATCTTGCTGGTTAAAATAAGTTACTGACAGGTAGTGTATGACAGATCTACTGATGGCCACAGCTCTGATGACTCAGAGGAAGCTCTTCTCTAGGTCCTGTGCTGAGATGGTCTTTAACGGGGAAGGGGGAGGGAGGGAGAGCGAGGAGAAAGTGGAGGTTGAGGGAGGAGGAGAGAGCGCCGGTGGGAGCGTGATGATGGAGGGGGTGTCAGATAGGGCACCGTAGCCCTCCCTCCCTCTTTCCCTTCCCCTTCCCCTTTCTCTCCAGCTCCCCCCTCCTCTGCCCAGGCCTCTCTCCATGTGGCTCACGCAGCCAGGGAACACAGAGGAGGAGTAGGGCTCTCGCAGGTCCAGGGTCGCATCTGAAGGGAAGCAACAGAGCCAGAAAGTGATGAAGAGGAAGAGAGAATGATGAAGGAGAACGAATCATCAGTGGAACATATGTGAGTTCAATGAAGCACTACAATAGTAAAAACACATGTGACAACATATGCACCAAGTGACCATATTTCCAAATCCTCCACCTCTCCTTTTCCTCTTTTTCTGAAGTTTACTCATTCCCTCATTCTCTTTGTGATCAAGGTTTGTTGTCACTGACCCATCCATCTGTCAGGCAGGTTATCACAGCATCAGCAGATAGGGTTTGTACTTGGGAGAGTAAATAGCATCCACAACAGTACAAATACTAAATGGGATTACTGGAATTGCTCTCATTCTGGTATTGAAATCTCAAATTTATAGTGTAAAATGTATAGTGTAATATTTATAGTGAAAAAGTCTCAAGTAGTGCATATCCATAATCGGTGTTGTAATAATGACATGTACTGAGATTCTTTTGAATGAAGAGTGCGTTACAAATAAAATGCATTATCATCGTTATTATTATTAAGTTGTGCTTAAGTGATACCCTGACACACTGTTGGTTGTATCACATGTATTCATTCACAACGATGCAATAATTTTTTGCTAAATGTGCTCCTTTCCCAATTACCTCCACACTTTAAATGTACTCAATTTGATGATTAGGGTGCACGTAATGCACATGATGCAATAAGAGCTTGGATTATGCCAAAACACCTTTGTCTCAGGGGCGTGTCATTCTTAAAGTCGGGTGATACATACAGATGGTGATAGATGTGTCTAATTTAAATAGTTCTAAGTTGACTGAGAGAACATCAGTCCATGTTTACCAGTGTTTTCCTTTATCTAGACACGAACATTAAGTGTTTGGTGTGTGAGAGTGTGTACCTGGGTCCTCTTGAAGCTCAGTATGAAGGTAGGGATGTTTGGTGTGTGAGAGTGTGTACCTGGGTCCTCTTGAAGCTCAGTATGAAGGTAGGGATGTTTGGTGTGTGAGAGTGTGTACCTGGGTCCTCTTGAAGCTCAGTATGAAGGTAGGGATGTTTGGTGTAGAACTGACTGTAGATACAATAGACCACTCCCATCAGGGCTACTGTTCCCAGAGCAGCCGCAATGAACACGCCCAGTTTGTTGTTGTCTTTGCCTGCATTGTTGGCTGTTCACACACACACACACACACACACACACACACACTTATATAAGAATCACACTGCTCTAAAACAGGATTAACCAGTATAACTTACTATTCTAAGGAATCACAGAGATCAGATTACTCAGTATATTTCATTTTCCTTTTTGCTTGTGTGTTTGCGTGTGGCTTCACACTGCTGCTATAGAGCTCCGGTTGTCTCACCCTGTCCATAACCTGGGTGGAAAGAGACTGGAGGAGGTGGTTTGGCTTCTGGTTTCACTGACAGGTCTTGGTTATGGTCATGAAGCTGACCCAGTGTCCCAGTCATACACACAGCAGCCAGCACCAACAGGCTCACAGGAAGCATACTGGGCAGGCAGAAAACACACCAGTCAACAGACTTCACCACAACACAAACACACACACCAAAATGAAATGCCTGTCTAGAGAAATACCATATATGTGTTAAAAGTAATGCAAAAAACAATCTTACTAAGAAGCACAAAGCAAATAGTAACTCCTAGTGCAAAAACACTGCAAATGGTATCCTCTAGTGGGCAAGAAACTATCAGCATTCATGCATGCCTTATGGCCATAATGTACCCCAGCCTAGATCTGAATTTCCAAACACACTAAAAGAAATATTGTTATCAATTCACACAATTTATTAGGGGTGGGAATCTGTTGGCACCTCACGATTCGATTCGATTCCGATTCCGATTCCGATTCAAAGGTCAACGATTCGATTCTTAACCGATTATCGATTCTAAATTCTATTATGAACTTTTCTGAATCGAGACAGAATCGTTTAGGAGAGAATCGATAAAAATCGAAGAATCGATTCCCCCCCCCCCCCCCCCACCCCTATTATTTATGGAAAGCGGATTAGACACACATCAAAGGGAATCGCACCGTTAATAAATCAAGGGGTTTAAAGATAATGTAAGATAATGTGCCATCATACGAAGTGTATTACACTTAAACACACTCATTGAACACCTTTAAGGTGTGACTGATTGACCCAGGAAAGCTTTACGGAAGTGTATAGTCCTTCTACTGTTCCCAATGCATATCAAATTATCTACATATCAGACAAAAGTAAACCACATTAGATATCAGAAATGAAGATTTCTAATAGTCACTTGTGACTTGTTTTCATATTTCCATTGTAAGTGTAGTCGTCTTGATTAGGCACAACCTCAATACATTGTCAAGTGCATATGCACACACAATTGAACTATAGCAAGACGGTATAACTAAAATAGTCTTGGTATGCATAAACATACATACACATGGCCATGTAAAGGCAACATAAATGTTATTTCTGTAAAGGTTAAATGTCCCTCAAAGTGCCCTTACCTTCACCTGAGCTTGCCCTGCTGTTGTTCAGGTGTGTAGGAGAGCGTTAACCCTCCGTCCTTTCTGTCTCTGTTTGAATCTCATGCACCCCTTATTCCCAGTGTGGGGACCGCAACCAAGACGACAGCAGTCCCCAGACACTCAACTCCCACAGAGCATGTTCCAAGCCAACCTCCAACTCACGCACATTCACTTTCCAGAGAGTCCTCTTAGCTAATTCACTTTCCAGCCAGTCCTCTTCGCCAATTTATTGTAAGTAAAAATCATATACAGATCAGATATAGGCACAAGGGTTTCAGGACTAGGGAGTTTATTATACATTAGCTCCAAACAAACCTGTTTCGTACATAAATAGACACATGGATTAAGCAGGGGCCCTAATGCTGGGTTCAAAGGGGTGAGATGAGCTGATCTGCATACTGAGGAGAGGACAGAAATGTATGGCTGCACAACTCAAACTGTACTGGGAGAGTGTAAAGAGTAACATGCTGGTGAAATGATGTCTTCACATTACAGTACTGACAGTGACATAGAATGTTTTTAGAGGGTCATAACCTAGAGTAACCTCTGGCAGGCTACGTTAACAGTATCTATGGTGTCTAGTTCCAAAAGACACCATAGGAAACCATTTCAACAACACACAGTCCACAGTACAATGTTTAGCAACCCCTGAACAACCAAGATATTCCTTTCACACCAGCGGGGAGTTGAGGTCATAGGTACCTCTCCTGTCTCAAGTTGGAAAAGCAAAGAAATGACCAAGACAAGACACAAAGAACAGAATAAACCAGCTAAAATTTGTGATGAAAAATCAAAGTATTTTATATTTTCTTTTAGTTATACAAAGGAAAATATGTTAAATTCCTCTTGTTTTGTTTGGGGACTCCTCTCAGTGGCCAAACCTTTTCTGGTCACATTCAAGTACTCATACCCAAAAACCTAGCCAAAGTATTAGAACAACAGGGTGCACTACAAAAACATACCGATACTTAACAACAAAAATTATGCCTTTGTGCGCATTTCACTGGGGGTGTTAAGTGGTCACCTTCCTTTGTCAATGTTCGGTTTAATTAGGCCCACAACACCTCCAGAAGATCTCATTATACTATGACTTGGCACAGGTTATCCGGAGTAAAGGCTGATTTATGCTCAGAGACGTAAGCGCAAGCGCAAGCGCAAGAGGCCGCGCAAGCCCCTTGCGCGACTTTTCACGTCTTGCGTGCGTCGGCCCCTTTTTCTAGATTTGCGTAATTTTTTACGTAAGGTCTTACGCGAGCCTCGCAGCCTGCATTCTATCAACGAATGTTACGAGATGAGGTTACTAAAATATTCTGCATGTCTACTCAGTTTTACAGTGCTTCCCAAGTAAAGGTTTGAAAAGAACTTCAAGCTTCAGACTTTCTGTTAGGGAACCTGTTATATACCTGCAGAGCAAATGTCAGGCTCATACAAAAACATTAACGTGAATTAATTGATGCTAATACCAAGCGCGGTCTCTATAGGATTTCCCATGTAATGCTAACGTATTTTCTACCACAGTAAAACATGCAATACTATGTGATTGTTTTTAAAAAACGAATCTTACGTGATGAGATTACTAAAATGTAGTCTGCATGTCTGCTGAGTTTAACAGTGCTACCAAAGCAAAGGTTTGAAAAGAACTTCAAGCTTCAGACTTTCTGTTAGGGAAACAGCTTTCTATCTGCCAAGCAGGCTCATGACAAGACGCGCAACCTTTGGTAGCATGAACTGCACTGAGTAAATTTTGCGCAACAATTAACCCCAGCGCTGAAGCAAGCAGCCACCTCTAGAGTACCAACCCAGGGTAAGGGTTGGGGGTGGGAGCATCCCCCAGGATTACGAACCTGGATTAAGGCAAGGGAATAAAATGGGGTACGAACCCCGGTCACCTTAGGCATCCAAACATATGCGACGATAGGCTTCATGTCATACAGATGAATTCACAATGCCCCCCTGTAGTATGTGAGTGCCTCAGCCATAACCACTGGCACCCTTCTTTCAGCAGCCTCAGACAACTCCTCTGAAGCTCTTCTGAGTGACGGCCTTAAAAACCAAAATCCAACAAAAGCATTGTGGTTGATTTAGCTACAAAGCCTCAAATACCCATCTCAACTGGTCTTGTGTGTGCTTGCCAACCTTGTTCCCTCGCTTCCACTGCCAGTTCCACACACTAGCTTCTTCCTTTCAATGGTTTCCTCGATCGCAGCTTAAAAGGGAATTGTAAACTCAATAAAGTAACCAATGCGCAACAGTATTAAAAAGTAGGATAAGAATCAAATGACCCGAGTGTCACAAATGACTCATCTGACACTTGGATGAGAGGAATTATGGCAGAAAGCCTAAAATGTCCCAATTTCTCACTTGGAGATCTTATGTACAATCCCACTACATATACAGTACATGACATGCATCACATCAGAATGACTGACCTCCTTGGTTGGGACAACGCAAATAAAGAGCTCAAAGTTGTGATAAAAACTGCTGATTATGTTCCCTCAACTGTGAAACAATGCAGAGGTAAAAGGACCAATGCATGGTTTGGCACATAGGACCAATGCATGGCTTGGCACATAGGACCAATGCATGGCTTGGCACATAGGACCAATGCATGGCTTGGCACATAGGACCAATGCATGGCTTGACACATAGGACCAATGCATGGCTTGACACATAGGACCAATGCATGGCTTGGCACATAGGACCAATGTATGGATTGGCACATAGGACCAATGTATGGATTGGCACCTAGGATCAATGCATGGTATGGCACAGCATGTCTTGCACGATTGAAATGCTTAAAATAAAAAAATACATATGAATTATCAAAATGTGAAGACTTACATATGTACATGATGTCCTCAATGCATGATCCCATGAATAGCATTTGAAAACAACAAATGTTACAACTTAAGCCTCTTTTTTACTTAGTTTTTAAAATAATTAAAAAAAAGACTTACTGAATAAAGTCCAGAAAACAAGTATAATGTGCATTCTTAAAGATTCAATTCAGCCACATTACAGCAACACTTTTCAGCACTTTCAGTCCAGTAGGGTTCAGTACACTTCTATCTGTTTGTTCTTTCAGCACTTGGTATTTTGACACAGTTGGCTTTTAAACCTTTGATCTCCACTAGAGATATGCAATCAAATACATTTAGAAACAATTACAACATGTAAAAAAGGTCTATAAAATCATCTGAGTTGTGAACAATGTGTCACACGTACACCAAAAGGCAGTTTAAATAAATGTTAGTTGTGTTCTACTCAACCAGGACAAATGGCTGAGATGACTTAGAGGATGACAGTAATGGCTCACAGTACTGCTTGTTCTGCATAGGACCACGTTAAAAAGGTTTTTCTTTTTTTTCTTCTACACTCGTGTTAGACAAATTTGTTCTCAATGATTTAACAATATTTTAAACCTAAAAATATTCTAGGAATAAAGCATTTTTTTTGTAAATGTGGAAGACACTGACTGATTTTGGCCATCAAATAGAGAGAAAAACAGAACCAGATCTCTCTTCTTTCATTTAATTTCTGTCCCACTGAGAGAGTCCTGCAGTGCCACCATGGAGGAGGGTGGGGATGGCCAGAGCTCAACGCTCAGATGCTGCACTGAAGCAACAGCAAAACCATCCGGGGAAAAAAAACTGTATCCAGTTTCCAGCTCTGAAAATGTTTTTGGGGTCACATATAAAACCAAGAAATGGGTTGTGAGATTCAAGTGTCTGGGCCCTTAACAGAGCAACAGTGAGACGCTCAGAGACATGCCAATGTGGGTGTAAAGGCACAATCTCGGTTCTGTTTTAGATGACGGAGTGTTTCCACTTGCAGCAAAAAGTCCCAAAGAACTGCAGCACATGAAACATAACCATCCAGTTTTTGCACCAAGAGTATGCCACCTTTTAGAGACTGTATAATTAATTGCTCAATGATTCAAAACACGGACACAGTCCTTTAAGGGTCCTCTAAATCATTTAGTATGTACTCTTTTTATCATTCTTTTATGCTCACGCAGAAGAGTTTTTTTCATGGACCTTTTTGTGGATTCACTTCTCTCACAGAAAATAAGTCTTTGCTGTCAATCACAGACCCGTTGACTCTACAACCCCTTCTGACTCTGAGAGGAGCCCTAGGTTCTCCTCAGCCAATGGTAAGCGGGATCCAACTGAGTTCATCAATTGTGTGTCCGTTGCCATGGTATTCGGGTCTGTTGTGCAGCACTGCCTGTAATGGCCATTCTCCAGGCCGTGGGACGCCCCGTCTCCTACAGATGATTGGCTGAGGTATTGGCGGAGGGTGTGGTAGAGGAAGCAAATGGGAACAGGTAGACTGGCAATCACAATGAGAATGGAGAGAACTCCCAGAGCCCAGTCAGGATATTCCAGGCTAATCTCAGATGCCTGAGGGAGAGAGAGAGAGAGAATCATTGACAGGTACCATTAAAAGTATATTTGCCAATTAAAATGACTTTCCTTGAAACTGGTTAAAGTTTGCTTACAGTGTCCTGTTGGTAGGCTTTGTAGGTGGGCCGCGTTAAGATCATTCGTATGATGCTGGCACTGAGCAGCCCAACCATGGCAAAGAGACACACATACTTCCACAGGTACTTGTACACCACCGGGGGGCGCCAGTGAAGCATCTTCTCAATGTCGTCCAGAAACCTGCCCAGGGTGAAACAGTCAACAGTAATTAACATTGGTATGGTTGTCAAGGCAGCTCTATACATTCTAATTCAATAAGCTTTCAATAAGCAGAGAGAGTGACGTCAAATGTCATGCAAATATCCTAACATAGCTTATGAACGTGTAAGATAAAGAAACCCCAACTTGCACAATAATGCTATAATGCAAGGGTTTTCAACCGGGGGTCTGCATCGGCATTGCAGGGGGTCTGAGCCTATGTTGATCAGCTCACCATTGACTATTTTTATAAATTTGCTTTGATATTTCAACACATTTCAAGATAACTCTTGGATATCGTGAAAAATATTTAAAATATTGCTGTCAAACGATGAAATTAAAATATTGAATCGCGATTAATCGCATTTATGTCATAGTTAACTCAAATGTATCGCAATTATTAGCAAATTTGTATCTATTCTAGTGCTGTCAGTTTAACGCGTTATAAACGGCGTTAACGCAAACCCATTTTAACGCCGTTAATTTTTTTATCACGGGATTAACGCGAGAAGGGAGCCAGGTTTTTTTTTTTTTTTTTTTTTAAGATTAACGTTCTTTTTGGCCTCGCAAACTGTGAAGTAGGCTAACGTTACGGTTTGAGGGATGGTGAGCGCGTTACGGCGAAATGGTTGATAAAAAGCTTCTGAATAGAAAGTTTACCTTTAAAAGTTGTGTTGTGCTAAAGAAGCGAGCTTCACTGTTGTCTGAAAATGTCAACAGACAGCTGTCTGAAAGCACAGAAGTAGTAGGCTTACCTTTTATTGGTAACCTAACTGTTACGGTTCATTGTTTTTGAAATAAGAGGCCTGACTTCTATGTTCACAGCAAACTTGAAAAAAAGAAAATATTAAGCCATGGTTTAACTGCACTAAACAGACAAGCCTGTTGACATTTTCAGACAACAGTGAAGCTAAAGTAAACTTTCCATTCAGAAGCTTTTTATCATCCATTTCGCCGTATCGCGCTCACCATTCACTCAAACCGTACCGTTAGCCTACTACTATCAAGCCCAAACGGCGTGTCTTTTGTTTTGCTTCCAGTCTAGCTATATCCGGCATGGTGCAGTAGTTTTTTTAAGGTTACTAGTTGTTGCAGCAGCATTTGAAAAAACTACAGTTTCCGAGGCCAAAAAGAACGTTAATCTAAAAAAAATAAAATATGTAATCTCGCGATAAAACAATTGACACCGTTAAAATGGGTTTGTGTTAACGCCGTTAATAACGCGTTTAACTGACAGCACTCATTTAAAATTAGTAAAATATGTCAATCTTAATAGACTGAATAGCCAAGTCGCATTGCCTGAACTATACTGATGTAGACCCACATTCAGCTAATTCATTTCACCAACAAGTGCTTCAGGCGGAATATGTGCGCGAGTGGAGGGGGTGTGGCGGCGGCGGTTAGTGATCCAACCTGATAATTTCACATATTTAAGTGTTATAGGCAAAATATGTGTGTGGGGAAGGGGGCGTGGTGGCGGCGATTACAAACAAACAAGCACGAGCGTGCAGGCACATCAGTGGGCTGCAAATTTCCTTCTAGTCAGAATGGTGGTCCATGGGACAAAACCAGTTGACAACCCCTGCTATAGTGTATTGTGTAACATATTTTGCAATTATCTTTCCTTTTAACTCTACGCAGCTATGCAGTATATCTAGAGCATCTCATTCTACATGTTTTAACTTGAGTAATTTGATATCTGTGATTCCTTAGAATAGTTATATGTGCCAAGTTATACTTGTTAATCCTGTTTTAGAGCAGTGTGATTCATAAATAATTTGTGTGTGTGTGTGTGTGTGTGTGTGTGTGTGTGTGTGTGTGTGTGCTCTCTCACCGGTCCGCCCCGTACACCCAGGCCACACTTATGGTCTCGAACACCACAACGATGATGAGCGGCAGGGTGGCGGAGTAGTCGTCAAACATCGCCACAAAGTAGTTCCCACACCGCTGCGTGAACAACAGGCCAATGAGGAAGCCCAATATGCAGGCGAACACTGGCGAAGACAAAACACAAAAACTTCATAACATGTTTACTGGTGTGTGTGTGTGTGTGGGTTTGAATGTTTTCCGTGTTCTTTTTTAAAATTCTGCTTCCGCAGCAAGACTATAAAGTGGTGGTGTGCGTGTGTGTGTGTGTGTGTGTGGGTGGGTGGGTCTGTACCTGTGAAGGCTGTCTTGCGTTTACGCAAGGAGGCAAAATTGTCATACAGTGGGGTGAGGATCCCCTCCATGGTGCCGAACATGGTGCTGAGGCCCAGATTGAGGAGCATGAGGAAGAAGAGCGCGGACCAGAAGGGGCTGGCTGGAAACAAACTCATGGCCTCCGTGAACGCAATGAAGGCCAGCCCAGTGCCCTCAAGCCCCTAGGGAACACAGAGACAGAGTAAGCTGAATCAACACCTAAAGAGTGGCAGAGATCACTACTAACAATATGTTTTACCCCAGATGTAAAAGTATTTTTTTTTTCTATTGTGTATTGTTTTTCTATTGTTGATTAGTGATGTGACAAGTGTGTGTGTATGTATGTAAGTGTGTGTGTGTGTGTGTGTGTGTGTGTGTATGTGTAACAGTTGAGTAGCTGGCCAGAGAGAGAAAGAAAGGATAGTCCTCCAATAGAGAAGGTGAGGTTAAACTAGGGCTGAACGATTAATTGCATTTGCGGTTTAATCGCGATATGATGAGACGCGATTTTCAAACCGCAACATAAATAAAAACCGCGATTAAAGATGGAACATTTTGCACACAGTGATAAAAGCAGCTTAACGGATCACTTGCTAATCACTAACGAGATGCTAGTGGCTCAAACTAGCGAAATCTCTTGAAATGTGCTTACTTTGACACTATGACCAACTAGTTAGTCAACAACTGTCCTAACACAGTCAAACATCAAGCAAGTGCAACACAAGACGGCAAATAAGCTACTTACTAGTTCGGCAGACAGTAAAAACCAGGCGGCTTCAGGTACACCTACATAACGCAGGCATTTGCCTACGGACCCTGGTATGGCAATGGCACAGAGGCGATTCTCCATATTAAAAGTCATTGTAGTGCCCCAATTTTCAAAGCTGTTATTTTAAGGTAAAACTGCTTATCCTAACCCTAACCCTGAAGTACAATTACTGCATACGGCCAATTTAAAAAGTGCATGGCTTGTGTTTATACTTGACTTTGTTTAAATAACTTTTAAATGTATCTAATATTGTGTCATATTTAAATCATTCAGTACGTTTTGTTGGAGAAAAAAAGAGGATAACATATTAAAAAATCGCATATCGAATCGCAATCGCAATATTTTGGGGAAAAATCGCAATTACATTATTTTCCCAAATCGTTCAGCCCTAGGTTAAACTCAAATAAAAGGGCAAGCTTAAGGGAATCTTCACCTTGCCCATCTCCTTCTCCATGGTGCAGTTAGTCAGATTGATTGGCAGGTGGCGGCCATTCAACTGGAGCCACTCATTGTAGACCTCAGGCTCAGTCACATTAAATATCTCACGACCCGAAACCAGTTCCACACCAGCCAGAAGCTGCAGATTCCTTTAAAACAAGAGAACCCCAATATAACATTGCAAAGTTATCACTCTCCAAGAGCAAATGTAAACACCAGCTGGTGCACGCACACACATGCACACACATGCACACACACGCACACACACAACAACACGCACACACACGCACACACTCACTGTTTGACACAGCTTATTGCGATTTTCTTGGCCCTGAAGCCAAGTACGGTGAAGACGACCAGTGAAGCCAGCACAGAGGTCATGAAGTTGACGGAGGCCACCATGATGGCGTCGCGGTGGCAGTTGTTGTGTCGGGGGTTGTAGGAGGAGTAGGCGATGACCGAGCCGAAGCCCAGGCCCAGCGCAAAGAACACCTGGGTGGCTGCCTGCCGCCACACCTGCACATCCTTCCAGATCGAGAGCTGAGAGAGAACGATAAAGGACGAGGGAGATGACTTTGAAACTAATTACCAAAACCAACACCTGATATAGGGAGATGAAGGGAGAGTGACATAAAGGAAACACTGACATAAGACTACAGAATATAAACAATGGACTAGAGACCATTATAATATACATTCTCATCAGACTTTATTGTAGGATATTCAAAGAAACCGATATTTCTCCCAAAGGGTCGTGTTGAAGTTATCTCTTAGTAAAACCCCCTATACTCACAAAGTGTGGTGAGGCTGCTTTTAGTTATTATGCGGCCCGGCTATGGAACCTCTTACCTGATAGCATCAAGAGCGCCCCCTCAATCAATATTTTTAAAACCAGGCTAAAAACTAAACTTTTCTCTGATGCTTTCAGTTAACTCTACCTGCCTCTCCATATTGCCCTTTTATTCGTTTATTTCTATTTATCTCTGGTCGTTGCAGTGTCTTTTACTTCTATTCGCATATCCTCACCTTCAACGAACTTGTGTATGTGTTGAAAGTGTAATTTCTGCGCTATGTTAGACTGGGTTTGTAACCCACGGCTCATGTATAGCGTGTATGTATTGCTTGTATGTATAGCGTGAATTGCTGTTTTTATTTGTTACTATGATGTGAAGCACATTGAATTGCTTGTGTATGAAATGGGCTATAGAAATAAAATGACTTGACTTGACTTGAAGTTAGTGAACTTTGTACTTAACCCATGAAAAATGCCAATATGCATACATTGGCCTCATGATCATGGATATATACAGTCTTTTACGTTCTACTTTACATAGATGGACAAGCCATGTATATGAAGAGTAAAATAAATAGTAAAACATTCATATAACAATATTTATGAATGAGAAAATGCATTACTGTAAAGATATTTACCATTTAACTTAAAAATGTGTCAGTGCAATTGACTATATCAAAAAGAACGGTTCACCTCACCAACTGATATGGCTGAGTTGTACACTAATATTGCTGAGATCAAGTGAAGACAACAAAAGTTTTGTGCAACTATTCCCACCTTGTGGGTGAATTGTATCTTCATATGAAATGTACCATCACATGACGTTGAATTATGGCAAACCAAAAGCTAAAGCTACATTAGTATAGAAATCTCGAGGGGTCAGTTCTGTTTTCTTAGATCATATGTCCCCCCCCCCCCTGTAATGTGATAAAGGAAAATAATCATGGCCTGCACGTGCACAGGAATTTTGAAGGGCAGTTGCTCTGCCCTGGAAAAAAAGGAGCAACATGTTAATTTTTGTCACCGCCGCTGCCACGCCCCCATCCCCAAATGTTGCCAATATCATTTAAAACTCTCACTAACCGCTGCTGCCACTCCCCCGTCCCCTGATGGCAAATTTTGCCAATATAATTTTAAACCGTCACTAACCGCCGCTGCCAGGCCCCGTCCCCTGATCGCAAATATAGTTACTAGACTTAACTTTTTTTATATCTGTTTTTTTTTAAGGTAGCTAGTTTAAAAAAAAAAAATGTTGTTTTCAATTTGATGGTATATGGTTGTGCAGGAGAGATAACATTTTTTTTATTTAAATGCAACCAGGGCCCTGGATATTCACCATGTAGTTTGGTGCCCCAGGCCGGAAACTTGCTTTTAAATCTCAATGGCACCAAATGTATTGTCATATATCATCAGTTTTAAACAGTGGTGGGTAGAGTCCTGAAAATTGGTACTCAAGTAAAAGTACAATTACCTCCTTCAAAATCGACTTGAGTAAAAGTAAATATTCCAATTGGAAAACTTACTCGAGTATGAGTAAAAAAGTACTCAGTTTAAATCAAAATTACTCAAATTACAAGTTACATTTTTGTGTTGGAGTGTTTGGATCAATGAAAAACGGCGGCGATTCAAGTTCCAGTCGTAACGGTCGACCTGAAGTTGTCTCCTGCGCGGCTATGAAATGACAACAATGTTGCAACCTGTAGAGGGCGCGTCGATAACGCATAGCTAACTGACCTCTCCATTTTTTACCTCTCTGGTTGCCGTGTATGCTTGTTTTCCAGTAAACAAAGATATGTGTACTTTTATCACAATACTCATTTTAATGAAAGCACAATGGAAATGTAACTGAGTAAAGAGTAGAATTCTAGTTCAAATATTTACTTGAGTAAAAGTAAAAGTGCAGACTTTATAAAGGAACGCAAAAAGTACTCGTTACCCGAACAATTGACTTTTTTACTCATTTGCGTTCCTTGTAACGCGTTACTACCCACCACTGGTTATAAAGCTACCTAGCTTTTATCAATGTCAGCAGTTATCTGAATACTTTATCTCGATCACAAACATCTGCACCAACCACAGACATTTTTAACTGCAGAGAGGCAATTGGTATTCACTTTATGAGACCTGTCAGGATTTTTTGTCTTTGCGCGGTTAACCGAAAATAACCATTCATTAATGCTTGTGGACATTTAAGTATGGAAATTAGCTAGGATGCATGTCTAAGTGAGAGATTTGCCAATAGAGGGAAGGCAGGGAAGGCAGAATAAAGCCTTGGTATGTCAAAAATGAACATGTTTTCCTTGTGTTAGGGAGAGATAATTCTCTAAAGTAAGTTGACAAAATCCATCCCTACAAGTTCCCTGCCTGTGTGTGTGTGTGTGTGTGTGTGTGTGTGTATGTGTGTATGTGTGTGTGTGTGTATGTGTGTATGTATGTAGCAGTGGCGGCTGGTGGTTTTTAAAGTGAGGGAGGAAGGACTGTGCGCCTGGTTGCCATTGGCCTGCTTATTCCGTTGGTGGCATAAGTATGTGAGATACAAGTTGTTTCAGGGTGTTTTTGTGGACTACAGTACTACAAAATAGCAGGCAGGGATACAGTGTGGCACCATTGTACTTAAAAAGCTGGTGGGCAGCATGTCTTTGGATTAGACAAGGCCAGAAGGAAAGGATGCAAAGCCAATTAGTCAAATCAGGCCTACTCTTGATTTGTAAAACTGAATTCAAAATTTTGGGCCTACCATTTGCCCTATTTTCCCCCTCAATTACTAAAGCTATTGGTTATTATTTGACTAATTTTATTTTCAGCTGCAATTGTTTTAAGAAAAATTAAGACACAAGACCAAAAGTGATGCCATTTAAAATGCATCATGCTCTGAATCATTCACTAACATCCTTTCCACAATATTAAACAACAAGTAACAAAGGCAACACGTAAGAGAACATTATTTCAGGACTATTAACATGGGCTGTTAGCCTAACATTGTTTGTGGCAAACAAATGTGAATGTTAATGGATGTTTTTCAGAATGTTGGTCAATATTCATTGATGGGGGTGGACTGACTGACTAAATTTAGTATTAAACAGAAATATATGTTAATGTTTAGGCTATGTGTCTGTCTGAGCAGATGCTTGTAGCTTATATGTAACAAATAGGCCTATTGAAAAAGTACAAACCCTGAGTAAATTACATTGTTCTCTAAAATTGCAAAAACAAAAACTTCCTATAATTGCTGCTCAGATTATGCCAGATTATTACAACTATCACTCAAAGTAGCCTAGCATGAGGCCAAAGCCCAAGTGACAAGAAAATTAGAATAGATACGAAACATATCGCGTTCTGAAACATTCATTAACAATTTCCATTCAGAATGTCAGCTGATGGTGAACAGTCAGACTAACAATAGGCGTATGAACGATTTAAACAAAATAGTACAGCCGATTGTTTTTTTTATGGTACCAGGGAGCTATAAGTATTTTGCATACTAGTTAGCATTTTTACCATTGGGTTTAGTGACTTGGATTTTTGGAACAGGTTTCCCTGTTGTTTTGATACTTACCTTCTCTCTGTAGCTCAAGGAATAAAACGGTTTGTTCAATAAAACATGAACAATATCTTTGTTCTCCATTGCACATCCTCTTTATTTGCAATCTTTCTACAACAATCTTTAAGGGTGACGTGTTATCGATATCCTTCTGCAGAATGGTTGAAGAGGGAAACTTCTTACGGTATTAATGTCTAATCCCCTCCCTCCAACGCCAAATCCGTTGTTTATTGGTTAAGCAATGTTGGCGCAGACTCAGACGCTAGGGAGGTCTTTCCTCCCCTGGGCAATGTAAGTGAACGAGCCCCACGAGCCGCCAGTATCAGAGACAGATTCCATTGATCTCAATGGGAGCCAAAGGGAGGACGTCCTCCGTGCAGTAATTTCTTGTTTTGATAGGGTGCTAATGTTATTTTAACTCAGGGAAACAAATTATAATATGCATAGTATTAAATACTGATATAAAACTGCATTTTTAAAGGAGTTTAGTCAGTTCAATTACAAAAATACATTTCTCAAAAAGTTTGGGGAGGTTCTTCCTCCGTTTCCTCAATGGAAGAACCTCGATGGATGGATGGATGGATGGATGGATGGATGGATGGATGGATGGATGGATGTCTGTGTTTGAGAGTGTGAGTGGACACACAGGTAGTACCTCTGGGTATAGCAAAACCTTGAGGCCATCCATGGCTCCATCCAGCAGCAAGCCACGGATGAGGAAACACAGCAACACAACATATGGGAACACTGAGGAGAAGTACATCACCTGAGAGGGAGGGGAGGGGGGAGAGAGAGAGCGAGATAGAGAGAGGAAGAGTGTGAATAAAATGTGTCCCACAATGGAATATTCCAGTGAACTCTAACTTGGTTCATCGGTTCATCTACAAGACATGAAGAACCACTGCCAATAGCACATACTTTCTCATCATTTATTTCAATGGCTGTTTAAAATAATGAACTTGGAACGCTCTTTGCGGTGCACATCCGTGCAGTATTTCTTCCACTCAGCTGACTTGTGGTCAGTGGAATGCCAAGCCACTCAAATACAGTAACTGAAGAAAGCCTCCTCTTTGCAAGGACAGCACTTAGGAAAATTAGTTGCTGGGTAGAAATATTCCATGGTTGATGGGGGACCCTGACAGAAGTCTGTTAGTGCTAAAATAGGGATCTGCAGAACAAAGAGGGTAGATCACCTTTCCAGAGGACTTGATGCCCTTGAACATGCCAAGGCAGACAATTGCCCAGGCGCCAAACAGGCAGCCGGTCATGGTGAGGTTTAACTCGCCCGTCTCATCAATGGAGTCTGTTATGTCCAAGGCATTCCTGAACCAAAAATACGTAGTGGGCGTGCCAGCAGCACACTCTTTCACCACTGACAGGGAGGAAGAGCAGAAGAGTGGAAGATGGAGGAGGAGGAGGAGGAGGGAAGACAAAAGTGCAAAAGAGATTAATGCATTATAAGTATAACAAGCATTACAAGTATTTCTCCCATGGCAGTGTGCAGGCCTGTACTTGTAGGTGTGTGCATGTTGGGCCTGTGTTGCTACTGCAGTAACATTTCCCTCTTAGCAGGGCGACATGCAGAGAGGAGAAACCATAGACATCATATAGGTAGACGCCGCCTCCACTGCTTCAGCCCGTTGCCTCGGCGAAACGCGTCGCCGCCATATTGTTAGGGGAGCTCTCTGACGCCAGAGGTCTGTCAAACGTGTCAAACAAGCGCAAGTTGCTAGGAGCTGCGGTTTATCTGGATAAAAATCACGATAACCTTTTACATTTCGCAACCAATTTCATGGAGTATTCAAGGGTTTATGCTCTACGTGAAGTGTGTGAAAAAGATTTGCCTCTACGTTACTTTGAATCTCTCTAGTTAAATCGCCAGTCATACATGTGCATGGGTCTATGATAAACGCTTTTCTTGCACAGCTCGTGCACTTTGAAAAAACTGAGAAGATCTATAAACTATCGAAATAGTGCTTCTTTAGTTGTTATTTCTATAGCAGTAAAAATATACACATCTCAATATATACATACACATCTCAATAGTTGAACTGTAATATAAATAACATAGCATATATATATATAATACAATATAATATAATGACTCAGTATAATGTGCAATGGAATAACATATATATGATATATATAATATGTGATACAATATAATATAATATATTTTAAGTATAGGTATTCATATTCCACAAAATCAGGCTGCACCACATTGCAAAACTGAGCACGCTGCAAAAAAAGCTCAGCAAGACGATACTTTTTAAAGGGTTCTAGCCTAGATTAAATTATTATATTATATCATATATTGTGTGAAATTATATATTGTGTCAATTGCACTGCATAGATCTGAAAATGTTATGAGCATGATTGTATATTATGTCAAATTGTACAAATGTACAAATATATATATATATATATATATATATATATATATATATATATATATATATATATTATATAATATGAATATATACCTATACTTAAAATATATTATATTATATTGTATCACATATTATATATATCATATGTATGTTATTCCATTGCACATTATACTGAGTCATTATATTATATTGTATTATACTAGTGCAGTGCCCGTAGGAATTATGCATTCTGTAGTGTTAGCAGACGTAGGTGTAGGCTAGCTGTTGTTCACTGCAGAACTGGGAGGATAACATGACGACGTGGCCTGACATAACTTACAGCGAGAATTGCGCGTATTTCGTGGACTCCATAGGAACAGATGGGAAAGCAATGTACAATCTGAAAGCCTCCGAGGCTTATCAATATAAGCTACCATTTGTAGCTGCCACTCTTGCGTTGTGATTTTGATTGGCACCCAGCCGTTTATTCATACACTCTCACAGGTTTAATGAACACAGAGCAAAGGTGATCACACACATGTGAGTGAATGAGACACCATAGACTCCATTACCCACAATTCCCTTATCACATTTCAATTCTTATCAACACCGGTGACATCGCAATTGGTCACATCAAAGTCATAAAAAGGGTGACGCATTTTGCCCCTTAAAAACAGTGAAAACCCCCAAAGTCTTTCTCTCTGGCGGTGGTCTCACACACGTGAACATCATTCAATTAAGAGATACCCTCTCTCTCTGCAGAACAAAGGACAACGCACGACAGTCGTATTGAACTTTTGGCCGAAGTTAAGAAAATACTTTGACGCGTCTAGTTGCAACCAAGTTATACCGGTAGTATATTACTGCAGCCCAGCAGTGTTCTGAGTAGGATAAGGCGACCGGCTTCCCTTATTCGTTTCTCCAAGTCGACAGAACTTTACATCCTTCTAAATCATCGGACCTCCATCAAGGCCTCCGCGAATTCGCCTGACGAGGCGCAGAAAGGACAGACGGACATCCAGTGAACCTACGTGACGCGTTGTTCCAAGGATTCCGCGAAAACACCGTTGAATGCTTAGCAAGAGCGTTCTTCACGTAAGGCTGACATCTGGGCAGAGATTAGTCTTACATGTGTGTTAATATATGTGAGAAAGTATTGTTGTTTTATTTCATTTATGATTTAAATGCTTACTTTGTAATTCACAGTGCACGGTCTGTAACCGTGCTATATCTTGCGTTTGTTTTTACTTTCGCTAACTTGTTAGAAACGTGCATGCACGTTCTCTCTCTCTCTCTCTCTCTAACTACCTCAATCACCGTCTAAACATATACACGTCATATCGTGAGTTAAGTGTTGTTGAATATCTTGTTTTGAATTAAGGCAGCTTGGATTTAGTCCTTAAGACAAGAATCCCTTTGTTCAGGCATTCTTTACCCAGAAAGGTGCCCTGCCCCCAACTAAGAAAACAAATGAGTTTAGGTCTCGGACCCGCAGCCTTATCTCCTGAATTTAGGGCTAGCGCACTCTTCACTTCACTCAAACAGATTTTATTATCTGTGCGCTCGCATAGCCTCTCTCACTCCCCCTCTCTCCACTTAGCGCGTAACTGCGCATACCTGCGCGCGCACGCACGCACGCACACACACACACACACACACACACACACACACACACACGGACGAGCAGGCTCTCATGCCCCCTCATCTGAAATCCCAACTCCATCCTTTGTGCCTTGTTTCATTGTTATACTCAGTTGTTTATGTGATTAGTATTAGCCATTAATTACTGTCTGTTACCTTTAATAAATTGTTTATTTAGACTTAAACAATTGTCTTGTCTGTTGTTGTTCCAATATTCCACTGAAAGCCATTTTCCGCCAACCAAGTACTCCAATTGCCTTCACTTCTCTGGTTGTTCCATGAAGTGTTATAGACTTTGTAGTGATATTGTAGTACGATAGTATTGTGATACCATACTTAGACTGTAGCATAGTGGTACAACTAGAGCTTTCCATTATTTTAGTAATTTAATTATAAAATATTAAATACTAAATTTAATGATTATTAAATTTTATGAGACTGATTTAATTAAACTAATGTAACAACCACAGTTTCACCTACACACAGTATCTTCTGAATGACAGCCTCTCCCAGCCAGGGTAAATGCAGACTGAGGTTTATAATATTGCAATAATGAGAAAACAAAGTCTACACACGAATTACAACAGATACATCGGGACACATCTGAAAACCTCTCTCATTGCGTCAGTAGATGCATGAACGCATGGTCACTGGTCTAGGCTAACCATCAACATTGAATAGAAAGCTAACTCTTATACAAATACATCAAACTACAATATACTACTTAACATGGTAATGAGAGTTGGTTACATGCCAGGCCCATACGCATCACCAAGAAGAATTTGAATGCGGACCTTATCGTATCCAACGCTATTCTGAACTTTGAGTGAAGGCAGGATAGTTTATTGTTTGATACTGCTAGGCGTATGATTGTGACGTCACTACCCATAGTGCCGACGGGACGGGAAACGATAACCCATTGTTTCCTACGGGAAACGGTAAAATACAAATATCTCGCGAACTATGAATTCAAAAATCTTCAAAATCAAGGATGCACAGGTTCATGACATGCGTAAGCTACATGCGAAATCTCATAACTAACGTAACTACCGTCAGGGAGATACGCCCTAGACAGACTGACACACACACACACACACAGAGATTCCTGGATTTATAGATAGATATATGCTATGTTATTTATATTGTAGTTCAACTATTGAGATGTGTACGTATATATTGAGATGTGTATATTTTTACTGCTATAGAAATATCTAGCTTTTTTTTGTAATGTTGATTTGTGAAATAACTGTGTATTGCCAATTGCACTGTTCAAGGTTTCTTAATGCACATACTTGAAAAGGAACTATTAAACTATGAAAAACACACTGACTGCCAGTTTCTCACTATTTGATGTATGCTCTTTCTCTTAATGATGGTCAATACGTAGTAACTAAAGAAGCACTATTTCGATAGTTTATAGATCTTCTCAGTATTTTCAAAGTGCACGAGCTGTGCAAGGAAAGTGAGCGTTTATCATAGACCCATGCACATGTATGACTGGCGATTTAACTAGCGAGATTCAAAGTAACGTAGAGGCAAATCTTTTTCACACACTTCACGTAGAGCATAAACCCTTGAATACTCCATGAAATTGGTTGCGAAATGTAAAAGGTTATCGTGATTTTTATCCAGATAAACCGCAGCTCCTGGCAACTTGCGCTTGTTTGACACGTTTGACAGACCTCTGGCGTTAGAGAGCTCCCCTAACAATATGGTGGCGACGCGTTTCGCCGAGAAGCAGTGGAGGCGGCGTCTACCTATATGATGTCTATGGGAGAAACAGCCCTGCTGTAAAGAGTAGCTGTGTCTGATGTGTTTTACAGCACTGCTGTAAAGGGTAGCTGTGTCTGATGTGTTTTACAGCACTGCAGTAAAGGGTAGCTGTGTCTGATGTGTTTAACAGCACTGCAGTAAAGGGTAGCTGTGCCCATAGACATGTATAGGTAGACGCCGCCTCCACTGCTTCAGCCCGTTGCCTCGGCGAAACGCGTCGCCGCCATATTGTTAGGGGAGCTCTCTAACGCCAGAGGTCTGTCAAACGTGTCAAACAACCGCAAGTTGCCAGGAGCTGCGGTTTATCTGGATACAAATCACGATAACCTTTTACATTTCGCAACCAATTTCATGGAGTATTCAAGGGTTTATGCTCTACGTGAAGTGTGTGAAAAAGATTTGCCTCTACATTACTTTGAATCTCGCTAGTTAAATCGCCAGTCATTCATGTGCATGGGTCTATGATAAACGCGCACCTTTCTTGCACAGCTCGTGCACTTTGAAAATACTGAGAAGCTCTATAAACTATCGAAATAGTGCTTCTTTAGTTACTACGTATTGACCATCATTAAGAGAAAGAGCATACATCAAATAGTGAAATACTGGCAGTCATGTGTTTTTCATAGTTTAATAGTTCCTTTTCAAGTATGTGCATTAAGAAATGAATGACTGTGCATTAAGAAATTAATGACTCAGTATAATGTGCAATGGAATAACATATATATGATATATATAATATGTGACACAATATAATATAATATATTTTAAGTATAGGTATATATTCATATTCCACAAAATCAGGCTGCACCACATTGCAAAACTGAGCACGCTGCAATTACAGACTGGCAACAGTCGAAAAAAGCTCAGCAAGACGATACTTTTTAAAGGGTTCTAGCCTAGATTAAATTATTATATTATATCATATATTGTGTGAAATTCTATATTGTGTCAATTGCACTGCATAGATCTGATAATGTTATGAGCATGATTGTATATGTCAAATTGTACAAATGTACAAATATATATATATATATATATATATATATATCAGAGGAGGTTCTTCCATTGAGGAAACGGAGGAAGAACCTCCCCAAACTTTTTGAGAATGTATTTTTGAAATTGAACTGACTAAACTCCTTTAAAAATGCAGTTTGATATCAGTATTTAATACTATGCATATTATAATTTGTTTCCCTGAGTTAAAATAACATTAGCACCCCCTATCGTAACAAGAAATTACTGCACGGAGGACGTCCTCCCTTTGGCTCCCATTGAAATCAATGGAATCTGTCTCTGATACTGGCGGTTCTTGGGGCTCATTGACTTACATTGCCCAGGGGAGGAAAGACCTCCCTAGCGTCTGAGTCTGCGCCAACATCGCTTAACCAATAAACAACGGATTTGGCGTTGGAGGGAGGGGATTCGACATTAATACCGAAAGAAGTTTCCCTCTTCAACCATTCTGCAGAAGGATATCGATAACATGTCACCCTTAAAGATTGTTGTAGAAAGATTGCAAATAAAGAGGACGTGCAATGGAGAACGAAGATATTGTTCATGTTTTATTGAACAAACCGTTTCATTCATTGAGCTACAGAGAGAAGGTTAGTATCAAAACAACGGGGAAACCTGTTCCAAAAATCCAAGTCACTAAACCCAATGGTAAAACCGCTGCCGTATAATGCTAACTGGTAGGCGAAATACTTATAGCTCACTGGTACCATAAAAAAAACAATCGGCTGTACTGTTTTGTTTAAATCGTTCATACGCCTATTGTTAGTCTGACTGTTCAAGTTCAGCTGAAATTCTGAATGGAAATTGTTAATAATGTTTCAGAACGCGATGTGTTTCGTATCTATTCTAATTAGCATAGGCTACTTGTAATTTGGGCATTGGCCTCATACTAGGCTACTTTGAGTGATAGCTGTAATAATCTAGCATAATCTGATGTTCATGTTAATAGTTCTGAAAATAATGTTCTCTTACTTGTTGCCTTTGTTACTTGTTGTTTAATATTGTGGAAAGGATGTTAGTGAATGATTCAGAGCATGATGCATTTTAAATGGCATCACTTTTGGTCTTGTGTCTTAATTTTTTTTAAACAATTTCAGCTGAAAATAAAATTAGTCAAATAATAACCTTAATAGCTTTAGTAATTAAGGGGGAAAATAGGCCAAATGGTAGGCCCAAAATTTAGAATTTAGTTTTTCAAATCAAGAGTAGGCCTGATTTGACTTTTTGGCTTTGCATCCTTTCATCTGGCCTTGTCTAGTCCAAAGACATGCTGCCCACCAGCTTTTTAAGTACAATGGTGCCACACTGGTGGCTTTGTATCAATTGTATCCCTGCCTTCTATTTTGTAGTACTGTAGGCCACAAAAACACCCTGAAACAACTTGTAGGCCTATCTCACATACTTATGCCACCAACGGAATAAGCAGGCCAATGGAATCCGTGTATCATTCGTTCATTTGTTTTTCCGATTTAGACGAGAATTGAAAAAATGAAAACAACGTTTGATTTCTCGTTTTTCCCTTTTCAAAACCAAAACCAGAAATCGGATTACGGTTCGTTTTCTCGTTTTTTCCATTCTGCACCCCCAAACGGAAAATGGAAAATGAAACATTCGAATAACAAATCCACGCTGCTTTTTTGTGGGATCCCCGCGCCCCGGTGAATCGGTCGTCCAACCTGGGAGGGCCTAGAAGCTCGTAGAGAGTCCGTTGATGGTGCATCTTTCTCGGACACATATTTTTGACATCCCGGTGCCTGTGGAGGTTGAAAACAAGGGCCTAGAAGCTCGTAGAGAGTCCGTTGATGGTGCACTGTCCTCTGACACATTATGTTCACATCCTGGTGCCTCTGGATGATGATAACAAGGGCCACACACCTCGTAGCGAGTCCGTTGATGGTGCACTGTCCTCGGACACATTATGTTCACATCCTGGTGCCTCTGGATGATGGAACCAGGGGTGTAGCTGCTCAGGGCCAGTCCGCTGATGGTGTACTATTCTCGGACACCTGTTCCCAGGGTTAACCAGTTTGGACTTAGAAATATTTTGAAATATGACAACCAATACGGCCAGGATTTGTTATTCGAATGTTTCATTTTCCATTTTCCGTTTGGGGGTGCAGAATGGAAAAAACGAGAAAACGAACCGTAATCCGATTTCTGGTTTTGGTTTTAAAAAGGGAAAAACGAGAAATCAAACGTTGTTTTCATTTTTTCAATTCTCGTCTAAATCGGAAAAACAAATGAACGAATGATACACGGATTCAATGGCAACCAGGGCCCAGTTTCCCGAACGCGCACTTAGCCTAAAAAGCACTTGAAATCGTTCGTAAGAGGAATGCTACGTTGCAGACGGGTTTCCCGACGCGGCACTTAGCTTAAGTGTATCTTTCGTTGAGAGGAATTCTACGTGTGGTCAGGACCAGTAGTAACTTCACACTTAGCGATTTAATCCACCAGGGGCGTCGTTCGACCGTCGTTCGGAAGAAAGGGGAATTAAAAAAAAAAAACATGGCTACTTGAAGCGAGGAATATTTTACATTAATAAAGCTATCTACACAACTTTGTATATGTTTATAATGACTCGGTTTGATCGGAAATGTGCTACGCGACCAATGCAGAGTATGCAGGTCTTTACTGAAGCTTTCAAACAGTAGTTTGATGGCACATTTAGCGCTTATGCCACCACTCCATTGGCTTATATGGTAGCTTTATAGCTAGGTGGTTGTTTCGTGCCCTACACAGTTGTATACATATATATTTGCACGATGTATATTTTGCAACGATGTTTCTGTGTATAGCACATCATGAGAATGTCATTGTTTCACCTGCCTATTCCCATCAAAATAGAAAAAAAGAATATTGAGTATTTGAAAATAAAGATTAGGCTATACAAAACTAGTGCAGTGCCCGTAGGAATTATGCATTCTGTAGTGTAAGCAGACGTAAAGCTGTTGGGTAGTGTAATGGCAAGACATATTTGCACTCCACATAGGTACAGGTTACACTGAAGTATTATTGTGATGCATGTTTCCTTTTCATTAAGAAATGTGTTAATGGTAGCCTTTTTGAATTTGTTACCAACAAATAAAGTTTGAGATTATGTAGTGGATGCAGTTGAATATAGATGTCAACGTTGCTGTCTAAACTATAAACTAAATGTCATGAAGAAAGAAAGAAATAATTAAAAATGAAGTTATGGTTGAAATAGGATCACTTCTTTATTGTAAGGGTAAGTGTAGGGTAAGAATGGGCATGCAGTTGGACTCAAATGTAGGTTAATTTTATTGAATGTATGTAGCCTACTGTACTGTATGACTTCGATGATGGTAGCTTTGACAGCCCACTCTCAGACAGATGTAATAAATGTCCTTACAATGGGAACACAGTTTAACTCTGCTGGAAATGGCGTTACTATCCCCGCCCCGAATTCAGTGCGCAGTGTACGTTCGATGCACGCATAGGCTAGCTAATTTCACAGCAATTAACGTAAACAGGTTAACGTGGCGTAAACAGCTCCTAAGAGCTACTTAAGAACTCGTGCACGTCGCGCTCGTGCACCTGACTTTAAGTTGATGGTTGGGAAACCCTCGTAAGTAGAAAGAGTTCGGCCGTCAACGATGTCGCGAAAATCCACGTAGAACGTTAAGATACATCGTTATCGGGAAACGAGGCCCAGGTGCACAGTTCTTCCTCCCTCACTTTAAAAACCACCAGCCGCCACTGATATATATATATATATTATATAATATGAATATATACCTATACTTAAAATATATTACATTATATTATATTGTATCACATATTATATATATATCATATGTTATTCCATTGCACATTATACTGAGTCATTATATTATATTGTATTATATATATGCTATGTTATTTATATTACAGTTCAACTATTGAGATGTGTATGTATATATTGAGATGTGTATATTTTTACTGCTATAGAAATATATAGCTTTTTTGTAATGTTGATTTGTGAAATAACTGTGTATTGCCAATTGCACTGTTCAAGGTTTCTTAATGCACATACTTGAAAAGGAACTATTAAACTATGAAAAACACACTGACTGCCAGTTTCTCAGTATTTGATGTATGCTCTTTCTCTTAATGATGGTCAATACGTAGTAACTAAAGAAGCACTATTTCGATAGTTTATAGATCTTCTCAGTATTTTCAAAGTGCACGAGCTGTGCAAGAAAGGTGCGCGTTTATCATAGACCCATGCACATGAATGACTGGCGATTTAACTAGCGAGATTCAAAGTAATGTAGAGGCAAATCTTTTTCACACACTTCACGTAGAGCATAAACCCTTGAATACTCCATGAAATTGGTTGCGAAATGTAAAAGGTTATCGTGATTTGTATCCAGATAAACCGCAGATCCTGGCAACTTGCGGTTGTTTGACACGTTTGACAGACCTCTGACGTCAGAGAGCTCCTGTAACAATATGGCGGCGACGCGTTTCGCCGAGAAGCAGTGGAGGCGGCGTCTACCTATACATGTCTATGGCTGTGCCTGGTGTGTTTTACAGCACTGCTGTAAAGAGCAGCTTTGTCTGATGTGTTTTACAGCACTGCAGTAAAGGGTAGCTGTGTCTGATGTGTTTTACAGCACTGCTGTAAAGGGTAGCTGTGTCTGATGTGTATAACAGCACTGCTGTAAAGGGAAGCTGTGACTGATGTGCTTTACAGCACTGCTGTAAAGGGAAGCCGTGTCTGATGTGTTTTACAGCACTGCTGTAAAGGGTAGCTGTGTCTGCTGTAAAGGGTAGCTGTGTCTGCTGTGTTTACCTGTGCCATTGGCGCTGACCGGACACTGCTCCCACGGCAGAGGGCTCTGGAAGGAGTTCCCCAGGTAGAACAGACTCCAGCCGATGATGACATTATAGTACAAAGCCACAAAGAAGCATACCTAACGACAAGACATGAGGAAGTAAGTCCTCTGTGTATTATTTATGACTGACTTTATAACGTTTTACCATATCAGAAGTGCAATTAGTGACCAAGCAACGCCTTGTTGACAAATACACACAAGCCCTAACTCGACATCCTCCTACTAACGCTCAAATAAAGCCCTTAAACTAGTAAGAGAGCCCTCATATCCACCAAGCAAAAATCTTTGAGCAAATCATAAATGGAGCAACAGGAAGATACGTTGGTATAAGCATAAGTGATTACTGCTCCTACTGGACAATCAGAGGATGACAGGGGTGTTTGCGCCTACCAGGCAACTTGAGTAGCCAATCCCAGCGAGTTTTGGGGAGATGTGCTTCCACACACCAATGCTGCCCTGCCGGATGCTCTGCCCAGCTGCAAGCTCCAGGAAGAACAGGGGCACCCCGACCACCACCATCAGCAGTATGTACAGCAGCAGGAAGGCCCCTGAGTGAAGGATGGAGGACACAATACACTGTGTTACAAAGCATCAACCCCCTGAGTGAAGTATGGAGAGCACAAGACATCGTGTTACAGAGCATCAACCCCCTGAGTGAAGGAGGGAGAGCACAAGACATCGCGTTACAGAGCATCAAGCCCCTGAGTGAAGGAGGGAGAGCACAAGAAATTGTGTTACAGAGCATCAACCCCCTGAGTGAAGGAGGGTGAGCACAAGACATCGCGTTACAGAGCATCAACCCCCTGAGTGAAGGAGGGAGAGCACAAGACATTGTGTTACAGAGCATCAACCCCCTGAGTGAAGGAGGGAGAGCACAAGACATCGTGTTACAACACATCATACTGCAGGTGATCAGTCTCTATCGCCATGGGAGCACAGGTGGTAGTAAACTGCCGCTAACGTTGACACCAACTTTCTTCTCGTTCCCATGCCATTTATCTCAGGTTTCTTTGAGTGTTAGCTCATCATAAAATGTAATATGAATGTTTACACTTAAGTTCATGCTTTAACCTATTTTCCTTTTTCAAAGGAAACTTCTCATTTCTGTTGATGAAAGCCTGTAGCAGCCTACATGAAGTGCACGAGGCAGCGTGAGGTCACATTTAAACACACACACACAACACAAAGGCTAAAACCTCAGTCCAGCCTTCTGTTCTTAAACACAAACATACATCCCCAACATATACACACAGAGAGAAGCCCGTTAAAAGTGAGTACTGCATACTGCATTCTGCATGTTCCTCAAGATTTTATGTTAGACAGCCCACCTCAGTCATGCTTGGATTTTCATATCCAGTAGAGAAATCATCCATCAACCACAAAATTAAGAAGCCATTAAGGTTCTACAACTGAGCAGAAATAAAGCAGACACACACACACAAAGATAAAGCAGACACACACACACACACAAACACACACACACACACATGCAAAGATAAAGCAGACACACACACACACACACTCACCTCCTCCATTTTGGTGGCAGAGGTATGGGAACCTCCACACATTGCCCAGCCCGACACTGAAACCCACCTGGGCCAGCACATACTCCAGCTTACTGTCCCACCCGTCACGAGCCGTCACTGTGTCTGTACCGTCCGGATTAACGCCATCCACCACGGCTGCCTGTTGGCCCTCACTTGCGCCTCGCTCATCTCCAGGCAATGGCGCTTTCTCCATCACACCCTGCAAGCTGCAAGGGGGAGGCAATCAAGAACTCCATCAAGTCAAAGTCACAAGACAAAACACAACGATATAATGAGACTGTACACAGCTATAGTCACTGTACAGTTTAACTCACATCGCGCTAACGATAAATATTGTACAATTACTGTCTAGTAGATCTATAATATACAGTCTTAATGGTACTGACAGTGGATTAATAAGACAATACAAACATGCTAAATCACTCCACAGGCAGGACGATTACAAAAATGTAACCTAGCAACTAGCCTAGGTGAGGTGTTGAATGAGTAGTGTAGTTTGTCCTCCAGCTAAAATCAACAAAAAAAGGAGTACAGCTTAAACGAAAGAACGTGCAATATTTATGTCAGGCAAGAAAAGCCAGTGACCGAGAGACAGAGAGAGAGGCGGCAAAAGACCAATTAATGATTAGTCCTGTGAGGGTCAAAACTGTCCCCAGCCCCTCATGAAAGAGCCTCTGTTCTGTTCTGAAACAAGTGACCCGCCAGTCTCCAAACTATTCAGCGGAGCTGGATAAAGAATAAAGAATGCAGAGCTAGATAAAGAACGCACAAATGCTTGAAAAGACTAATAAACAAAGTTGCGCATGGCATAACTTTTTCAAAAGAGGAAATATTTTTACAACCTGCTGCCGAAATTAAGCCTAATACAAGCAACGGATGAGGGAAAACACCGTTGGTTCCACAGTTACATTAGCTCGTATCAGAGAACAGGTTTATGTGATCACATCTTAAACTTGATTATTATTCAATTTTTTTGGCACCTCAACTCCACCCACACTTGACATGATGTCGACACCATTCTAGAATTCACAGGTGAGTCATAATGTCTTGTTCTTGGCTTGTACACAGCTCTTTTTTCATTGCGGTTCTTAATGCTTCATTTTCCCATTGAAAATTAATAAATAAAAAAACATTATTTCTGTCACATATCATATAGCAGCCAGCTGTATAGCTGCACAGCAACTTATTTTTTTTTTAATCTTTCTCTCTTAATGTTCATCCCCTTGTATGGCAAAAAAAAACTTCATTATGAAAATGTGGGCTTTGCCTATTAAACCCAGAGACATTCAGAATTCAGTCTTTGGCTTTACCAATATTTCAGTCAGTGCAGTAAATATCAGCAGGCTATCAGTATGATAAAGTAAAAACTGCATCATTAACATCAGTAGTATTTAGCAGTAAGATAAACATACATGCAAAACCATTGAGGATGATTTTTGCAACACGTATTAATTAGAAATGCTCTATGGCCTAGCTTTTATAGTGAAAGATGAGTATGGTGTATTAACCCATAAATAGGTTTACGTGGATTGATAGCTCATCAGCTCTGCAACTCAAAGATGAAGTTAGACAAACTTGTGATGCACAGACTGCCATTCATAGTAGTGTGCTTTTAGCTCTGCTCTGTTGGCGCAGCATATCATAAAATTGTATGCAATGCTACTCAAGCCTACACATAGCCAGCAATATCAGACCAAAGCGACTAATTTTGTAACGTGAGCCAACTTCTTTGTTTACCTTTCCCCTCTATATTATCATTATAATAAATCCAATTATATGGAATGACAATGTTTGTTGTTCTTATTTCTTGCTAATCTAAATTAATTTTGTGAATTGATTCAATCTTTGGACACGATATAGAAATCCATCACTTATTGATCTAACTCCTGGACTACACTACCCACAAACCCCAGCGACAATGAACATAGGTAAGCTTACTGGGACAACAGATATACTGGTATATAGAACAGATATACTGTAATGTAAGTGTAAAGAGGTAAAATTGAACATCAATAAAGCAAAGGGAGATGATTTAAAGCCTAAATCAGTTTTGAATGTGCTATGCTGTTCATTCAAGTAATGTTAGTCAGCTCACATGAGAACTCTATTCAACTGGCAAACTGTTTCCCTGTAATATATTTGTTGTCATTTTTATTTATGTACAGAATACACACGTGAACACCTAGTTTGTGTTTAACAATATCCATAAGAATAAACCTACAGATAGCCCTGAAGTATTTATGCATTTAGTATTTATTTTAAAATAATATCAGCTATACTCGAGATACAAAATATAAAAACTGGTTATGGTATTAAGCAGATATTTTTGTCCATGGCTGTCAATTGATCGAAAAGCAATAGGTAGGTCAATCAACCCACCAAGGAAGGCAGCACTAATGAAAAGAGTCTTGATTGCAATATCGTGCTGTGTAGAGAAGGCAAAGACAATAGGCATATACTGCGATCGACTTCTTCCTATACCTCACTAAGTACTTGCACAAAATGAATGGAGACCATGAAATCGTTTTGAACATTGGCCGATCAATATATAAACAGCAGCATATGTGTCGTCTGTCTATGTGTGTTAGCATGTCAGTGGGCCACGGGTGTTACAGAATCGCTACCTTGTGCTTTGTTAAATGATATGCTCATCCAAAGGGTAGGAGTGTCAAACACTTTTATCGCTGTTATCACACTTCACACTGTATCTCTGGTTTCAAGCTGCTTTCCGTTCCTCTTTTTGTTGTTTTCACTACATTTCAATATTCAACAAAAAGATATAGCAGAAAACGACCAGGGAGAAAACATACCTTGGTCAGTGATGCTTTTCGACACCCCTAGCCTACTGCAGCAGCTGTGAAATACCGCTGGAATTGTCACTGATTCAAATTACTAAGCAAGCCTATTATCATGTTACAGATCACCTTCCACACTTACACTTTTAATACTCACTCCGCAGGTGAATTTACCGCTCTTCCTCTTCTTCCTCTTCTGAAATACACACGTGGGCTTAAACAACTGATGCCAGATAACGAACAATTGGCTTCTATTGTTCGGTCAAAATATGTTCAATCGTTAGCAAATGGACAATCATAACCAACCTACGATTTCGTCACGTTAAGGCAAGGCTATAAGTTTTTGTTGATATAACACACATGACTCTCTTCAATTCATGCTGATGTAGTTTGTTTCCCGGTAGACGGGTACAGACACGCGGTAAAATACTATGTAAAGGCGGCGCTCTGACTCAGGCTTCCGCTTGGGTCGTGCCACGCCTTCTCTGTCAAATCCCCCACGCCTTTTCTGTCGAATCCCCCACCCCAACTCTGTCTGCAGCGCGCAGAACGCCGTTTCAGCCCTACAGGCCAGGCCAGTGCCAATCAACTGTGTTGGCAACAGGTTATTTAGTTACAAGCAAACGGTTATCCACGCTATTAGATATTCATTTTCAGCATAGCCTATACATTTTGTCTGGGTACCTTTAAAAACTAGCTTACTAACAATCAGCTAATGGGTAAAAGACCACCACCAACAATAAACACTTGGAGTTGACTTGACTAATTGCTCATCGCCGTCCTCTCGTTGTCTCAAATATCTACAACCTTTCGCCAGAATAGCGGATTCTATCATAAACACAACGTTATATTGCACAGGCGTCCAATAGGCCACTAGCCTGAAACTGTTGGTCTAAAACTACTGATCTAAAACTGCAGATCAGTAAGACACTAAACACACATCTTCCTCTGCTAGGGTTTGTCTTATTGGATAGTTTGTGCAGAGAAATCGTAATGAAGCGGACGAGCATGCGACAAGAGAACGTCTGTGGAGCATCAACCTGAACCAAGTTCAATGACATGACAAAGAACATTGGGATGCTTCAGTTGTGGTGTCATATCGTTCCTCTGCACATAGAGGGTCACTGATCAGGCCATGATTCAGTGTGGGCTACTTCATAGGCTACACACTTCAATGCAGAGGTTCCTTTGTGAAATGAATAGGCATAGCCTACATTAAGGAAATGTTTTCTGAACGTTTTTTTTCATGTGCTTTTAATTTTGCTATATATATATATATATAGGCTATATATATACTTCAAATTCCAGAGCCAACAAAACTAAAGTCAGGCAAACAAATGCCTAAACAGATGCATTACCCTCTGTAGCTACATCTTGATCACCAGTTTTGTGTGGTTAGGCTTAAATGCGATATGCTACTTCGATAAAGCAAAACCAAGAGCCTCTAGATAGGCTACAGTATGTAACCGATAGAGTGAATGTGGCAGTGTGACAGAAACAGGTAGTGACTGAAAAATTACCAGCTATAAATCCGCTTCCAAAACACAATGCTGATGCAACAACTGTATGACGCGCGCATGAGATAGCTTTGCCATGCGCACATAATTGCTTTCTGACACGTTGTTGAATACAACAATCACACATGTTTCAATAAATACGACAAGCCTACTATCCTGATTTGGCTGTTCTTCTCTTTTGTTAAGTGACTGTTGATGATCTCTTTAAGTGTAAGTTAAAAAGTCTCCAATTTGCCATCACTGATATAAATGAACGAGTTTAAAATGACAACGTGACGTTTATTTACGATACATTCGACTCAGCAGAGCATTACGCTAACGTGACCTGTGACAGATTTGTGGGTTGACAAAAGACATCCCGAAAACGTATAGTCTATTATAATATGAGTTACCTTTACTGACCTTTGCGATGGAATGCAGGACCTCTCAAGGCACAAAGTTTTTCAGCGATTAGCTGAATTGCTGACAGCAGGGCAAGCCAAAAAAAAAGAACTGTCTGGCTCGCCACGATTTCTTAAACCTGTTTGTTTTAGCCTCTAAGCATAAAATTTTACAAGTTGTGTCTTCTCTCCAATGCCACGTTGAAGCATGAGAATATCCAATATGTCAATCAAAGATATCTCTCCCAGTATATTGGCCGAACTGCCCCTTTCCCGCCCCCAAGTTTACATATCCAATCAGGGTATGTTTATTATCGTTCAATTGGACGAAATGTATAGGCGCCTGCAAACAAGTAGGCAGGGTTTAGTCGAGGGAACATGAGGGATGAGGTGAATCGTACTAGCAAACTGTCCAGGAAGAATGTGTCACTCCTCCGTTATTTTGAAGAAAAGAACGGAAGGGTATCGGTTTAGGCTTCTTGAGCCATTGGTAGGCTAACCTACAGTCATCTGCAATAGCTTGATTCTCGGAAAAACGTGTCTGTTCACTGGAACATTACTTCTGTTAATCATGTGGTAGTGGACGTTGCAAAAGAAAACATCAAAGAAGGGGGACTGTTGCTTAAAAAAAAGAATGAAACAAGTAGAAATAAAAGCACTTATTCAGCTGTAATTACTAGGCTACTATTTAACTATAACTATTTACTATTTATATAAGTTATCGTGCAGATATTCAGAATTCAGGCAGTTGGGAATTATTGGGGAAGTTGAGAAAGTTCCCCTTTCGATAGGCGTCGCACTTCCGACTTGAGAGCGTTCACAGAATGACAACAACAAACAGACAACGGTGTGTTAACTAGCTAGCCAGAAGGTTAGCATTACTTTAGTTACACAAAAGTAAACTGCTTAGTATCGTTTAACATCACGATCACCTGCGCAAATGAGTAGCCTACTCCTAAATAAACAATGAAATTACTTAAATGTGCGCAAAGCAAGTACATGCTTTTATCTTTCAGCACAAACGTTTCCATGGAGAGCGACGTCAAAACTACTTCACGGAGCAATGTCCGAGGTTGAAAGACGTTCAGCTGTATTCTCCCACTTGGAGATCGGAGCTTTCCCACTTCCCAGTTGGGCATGAACGCACTATGATGTTCAAAGTGAAATTTGTTGTTCTTTAATCTCTGAATTTTTTATAAAGACAAGCCAGCTTGCTAATGGCAGCTCAGTGCGGTCCAATACCAATATTTTAAAAGTTGCCCCAAAGACACATGTGTCCAAAATTACATCTGGGCCTTACTGCCCAGGGTTACGTTCCCTCTGCCCTGTCTACACAGAAGGACTCATTCTCATTCTCATTACTCATTCTCTGAATCGCTGCAATTCGCATTCTAGTTTTTACCTGAGGTCCCAGGATCAGGGACGTAGTTGTCATGCATTGTGTATGACTATAAGGACTAGGTTTAACATATCTAAATCATCTTTTGTAAAATGTAACACTATTTTTAAAAAGAGAATATGAAGCACCTATGGTTATATATTCATCTGTTACAATAGTTACTACCGTCCTCTGCTAACAGCATTATTGTGTGTATTGTATTGTGTGTTATTGGGGAAATGTAATGAAATATTAAATTTAACACAATAGATAATACAAATTTAATAGATGACAGGTTATGTATAACATTACTTAGGCTATATAGTTTCAATTAAGTTTCCTTCTGCTGTAAGCAATCAGGATAGGTTTCCAACAAGATGATTTCATTAGTACAAATCACAACGGACTGTTTCTGCAGTAAGTGGCCATTCTCTAGTGTTGTGACCACACATCTGCTTCATATTTTCATTTAAAATGTAATTGCTTAGAAGAATCCACCCCACAATATTTGGTCTGTGAAAGCGATGCTATTGGTTCAATGTCAAATGACGCCATACTATTAGAAAAGAAGCCGTGACCCTGTTACAGCTCTCTGTGTTTGCATAATTTGCATACATCTTAAGTGGTTTAAAACATACTTTTATATTTCTAATACTGAGGTTCAGAATGTCAGCTTGAAACTCTTTGCGGGTCAGGTCTATACAGCTTCAATGCCGCTTATACAAGTTCTGTTTCATGTTTGTTCCCGCGTCACTCCAAACGTCACAGCTTATCACCAGTGCCCTCTAATGGCGATATGTTGTAAGCGTATTTTCCTAAATGTGCAGGTGCATGTGTATGTAGTTTAAATCTACATATTACTTTGCATGTGGAATCAATTTGTGATATGAACGATATTTATTGAATAACAAAGTTCTTAAAATAATGTTCTTTTTAATTAATGTTATTGGACAGTAACTGAAAGGAAAGTGAGAAGTTACAATTCTCACATGACATTATCTTGCTGTATTTACATTTCAGAAACTTTCAAAACAACCAGCCCTGGAATGCTGTTTTGTTTTAGAATGTCTGAAGGGTGTGCTGTGGCCAACATGCAGATATAGACAGAAATACAGACATAATGTTATTATTTTATGAGTTTTCATGTTGTTAGGTGTTTTTGTGCATGTATGTGTGTGTGTGTGTGTGTGTGTGTGTGTGTGTGTGTGTGTGTGTGTGTTTGTGTGTGTGTGTGTGTGTGTGTGTGTACATACCTGTGTGTGCGTACAGTATCTTTAATCTCTGAGGTGGGGTTTGTGAAATTGGGCAGGGCAGCTGACGCATGTCTGAAAAAGCTCACCTTGCCTGATAGAGCTGTATAACAGAGAACAAGAAAAGAAAGGAAAAGAAAAAAGCTCTTCCTCTCTCTTACACTCCCTCGCTGTGTTACATCACGGCGGGACAAGGCCAGAGTTCTGAAGCAGAGGTCCAGAGCACACACATCGACTACAACATCCAGGGATTACATCTCTCTCTCTCTCTCTCAATCTCTGTCTCACACACACTGTTATTCAGAAACCAAAGAGCAGGCTATTTAAGGTAAGTTAGTGTGTGTATTTCTGTATTGAGGGGGGGAGGGATAGTGTATGTATGGACTGGTCTGTATGGCTATGTGAAAGAAGTGTGAAGTGGCAGCTGTTAATATCTGAGAGCAAAGAGGGAGAGATAGTCAGTGTCTGATTGTCCTGTGGAAGTCTGAGTTCCTACATCCTTTCCACGGTCACAGGGCAGAGGCAGTCAAACGGGTTGGTTGAGTGAACACAGGCAAAGTGATCAAAGAAATGGAAGAATTAAGATGTTAGGGAATGCATGTGAAAGTTGAAGACGTGTCTTTACTATCTTTCAAATCATCTCTTGGTGTTTGCAGCGAAGCCCCCCAGAATGGGAGATGGATCACGCTACCTCATCAATGTAAGAGATTATTGTGTCTGCTTTTTTATAGGCTATTCTTTCCTCATAAAATAAAGACGTTTAACTCGTTTCCATTTCCACAACTTTATTTATGTCCCACCATCTCACTTTTTCTTACTTTTCTGCATCTGTTCCTGTATGCCTATATTACTCCCTATACTTTGTCTGTATCCCTCCACTCACCTCTTTCTCTTCCCCTAATTTCTATCTTACTTTCTCTCTCTCCCTCTTCTCTTTCTCTCTTTCTCTGGCACTGATACCTGTTCTGTCCCATCTCACATCCTATGTTTGTCTCTGTTTCTCCCTCTGTCTCTCGGTTCCTGTGTGTCCTGCAGCACCTGGTGACGTTCTGTCTGCAGGAGGGGGAGGTAGTGAGTGTGGAGGAGGCGCGCTCCCGCTTCTCTCTGCTAGCCCGCTCCAACCGCCTCTGGAGCCAGGAGATGCTCCTGGAGATCCATCCTCAGGCCCTTCTGCTCAGAGACAAGGAGAACCAGGTACAAAACACACAAGCACCATGCCACAAACACACACACACACACACACACACACACACACACACTCACACACACACACACACACACACACACACACACACACACACACACACACACACACACACACACACACACACACACACACACACACACATAGTGAGAAACACACACTTGCTATTATTAACTATTTGAACTATAAGTAACTTTTATTTTCTCAAATAGACACAAACACACACATGTATAACGCACAAGACCGTTTCTGGTGAGGTATTAACAGACATTTCTCCTCTTGTTTTCTCTCTTGCTCTCTCTCTCTCTCTCTCTCTCTCTCTGTATGTGTATGTGTATGTGTATGGATATAGGAACTGCTGGAGCAGTACTCCCTGTCCTCTCTACACCGCTGTGAGTGTGTGTCGTCAGAGAAGCAGTACCCCTCTCTACTGCTGCTGGTGTGCCAGGCCTCCCCACACAAACAGCCAGAGGTCCAGTTCTTCAACTGCAACACAGTCAAGGTGAGCCCCACCACCCTCTATCCAACACAGCTAGACAGACAGACAGACAGACAGACAGACAGACAGACAGACAGACACACAGACATACAGACAGACACACACACAGACACACAGACACACAGACACAGACACACACACACACACACACACACACACACACACACACTACTACTACTACTGCCACCACCACCCCCAAAACCACATGTGCTTGCATTCTTGCGAATTCTGGCAACAATGATTCTAAGAACAAAAGAGTTCTTGCCTTTAAGCTTTTTCTCCAGAGCAGTTCACTGGTATTGTTGATTGCAAGTATTAAAGTTTTAAAGCCATAACCTAGCGTTACGGTTGTGTTTTGTGCTAGTATGCTAGCAAATGTGAATACCTTTCTTCCAGCATCATGATTTGTACCCTGTGGAATGACAAAACACATGGGAGGAATCTATATTATGAATACATAGACGATGCTACACAGACAACAAGATTTTAAAACATGTTAAAAGCTTCAGCTGATGCAGTTGATCACTCTCTGGATTTGATCACCATTACCACCATGGCTTAGTATTGTATAAAAACAACTCAGAAATGAGCGATGGTCATTATTCAATGATCTCACATGATCAGGTGATGTGGCAGTCTTTGTCCTTTGTCCCTACATTGGTAATGGTTGTCACACCCTTGGACAAATAAACAGGAAAGAAACAAGAATTTCATACAGTGAGGAAGAAGGAGCCATATCAATTCACATACAATGCACCGAATCCATTACACATATTTGGGACGTGATCTCATATTCACAGATAACGTTCGTACTGACGTGCTGATGTCCATCCATGGAAAAAAAAGCATGTCATGACATTCCTCCCTTCAGGTGACCCATCTGATGTCACTGCTCTGTGTCCTCAGGCGGAGCGCGTGCGCGATGACATCATCGGAGCGGCGTCACAGTATGCCGCCCGGATCAAGAAGGCTCGCCCTGAGGACATTAGGTGCAGTCCTGAGTGAATGATGATGAATGTTTACCATGGTTGCCATGAGTGCTTCACTGTGCGCATACACTATAAATAGAAAAAACATTAATATTAACTAAATGAAATTAACTAAACAAAAATGTCACACCCCAGAGTAGAAATGAGCACTTGTAGATGTCATTAGAGAGAGAGACAGAGAGAGAGAGAGAGAGAGAGAGAGAGAGAGAAAGAGAGAGAGAAAAGGGCAAGCAGCTCCTAGTGGACAGACTTGTTATTCCAGTTTCTACATAACTTAAGAAGGTGTGACAGAGAGAGCCAAGCCATTGTGGAAAAAAAGACAGAGGGAGGGTGGGAGGGAGAGAGGGAAGGTGACGGTGAGACCAATAGAGACAGAGAGCGAAAGAGAGAGACAGAGGGAGAGAGAGATAGCGTAACACATCAGCACTCCAAGGACTATTCAATCTGAGGATCTGCTCAAGGTATGATCTGCATTATCGCACATGCGATGTGATGTTTTTACATACGTGTGTGTTGGTGTGTGTGTGGTTTTATAGACCTTTTTCTTGTAGAACAGTTGTGTTTTGGAGATAACAACCAGGCCAATGTCAAAGAAAATGTCAAGTGGTCTGGTTTCAAGGATACAGGTTCTCTGTGTGTGTGTGCTCAAGTAGTTCAGTGAGTGCCTGCCGTACTCAGCAGATTTGGAAGGAGACTTTAAAAGCATTACTGGAAGGAAAGATTTAGATTTTGATAGTTTACTTTTGGGTACTTCTGTCCTGTTTGTGTTCATAAGTAGTAAATATATTTATTAGACATGAATGAATACTCTTAACACCTAGGGTGGGAAGTTCTATTCTAACTCTATGTACAAGGTTTCTATGATCCCTGAGAATAGTGGAGATGACTTTATTTTGAGATAAGCAAATTTTAGAAATTTAAGAGTTCCTGGAAAGTGGTGAAACGTTTCAGCGAATCATTGCATTCAATTGTTATGGCAATGGCACTGAATTTTTCTCTGTTTTGTGGCTTACATTTGACTAAACGTAAGGTTTGTGATCGTATCCAGCCAAGGCTTTTTTCTTCATTTTAAGTACTATATAATGAGACACAAGGGTTTGAAATTATGCTTTAGAGTATTCATGTCATGTCTCCTAAAGGTTAGAACCCTGTATATGACTATAGAAACCCGAAAAGTAGCAGCAGTTGCATAGAGCATTTACTTTATAAGCATTACAGCATTTATCTGACTTTATCTAACCCTTGTTTTTTGTGTCTGTAGTTTATGATTTAAATAATGCTTTCTCTGAATAATGGTCATACTGTCAAATGTCCTATTCTTAGAGAGAGAGAAAGAAAAAAAAGAAAGAGATTGATATCTCAAAAGACAGACTGAGAATGAGAAAGAATCCAATTCATATTTTGTGTTTGATTTTCAGGACTGATATGGATATCCCAAGCCCCCCATACATCTTCGCTCCCAACCCCCCACCCCCGAACCCCCCTCCTTACCCCGGCATCCGAAGTAAGCCCCCACCCCCATACACACACAGCACTCAGTATCTGTGCCTCGTTACACCTGCTATATCTCAGGTCATTTGCTTGAACATCTCTCTGTCTACCCCTCCATCTTTGATCAGCTAATGGCCTTGTGAATGGACAGCCAGACAAATCGTTCTTACGAGCTCAGAGGGAAGTGGTAAGTGGACTGGTCCAAGTTTACACGGAGGGGTGTTTGTGTGCATCTTACATTCATCACGGATCTGCCTTCAGGGGAGTCTTGGGTCTGTCTCTTTCCTCACCACCCACCTGCTCCTCCTGTTGTAGGAAATCCTGAACCACTGCTTTGACGACATGGAGGCCTTCATGGGGAAACTACAGCAGTCTGCTGAAGCCCAGAGCATCCTGGACCAGAGGAGCAAGAAGAAGAAGAAGAGCCGCAAGAAGAGTACAGAGGGTGAGAGAGACAGTGAGAGCATATGAAGAGAACACCATACACACAGAAAGACACACACACAGATAGATACACACACACACACACACACACACATACACACACACACACACACACACACACACACACACACACACACACACACACACACACACACACACACACACACACACACACACACACACACACACACACACACACGGACACACACGGACACACAGATACACATATTGTGAAAATATGGAGACAATAGCATACCTGATGTATTGCCACAATACTGAGACATATTGTTTGATTGTCATTATGACTGTATTATTTATAATGTGTATTATGTATAATAGTAATAATATGGTTGAATATTATTTTCATTGTAACATTTTTGGGGATTTTGCTGTTAGATGATCTGCTGACTGCAAAGGCCAAACCCCCACCTGAGGAAGAGTTTATAGACATCTTCCAGAAATTCAAGTACTGCTTCAGTCTGCTGGTATGTAACCCAACACAAACACCCAGACACTCACACACATACATACACTCACACATAGAACCTCTCTCTCTCTCAGACACAGTCACACACACATACCTGCATTTCTTCACATCACAGTCCTCTAAGCTCTCTCCTTCTGCAAAGCTCATTGACCAACCCACAGTCTTTGACTGGTGACCTCTCACCCCTGTCTGTTGGTCTGTTGTTTTCACTTTCCAGGGCCGGCTAAAGGCAGCCATAGCCAACCCTACCTCAGAGGAGCTAATACACCACATCTTCAAACCTCTAGACATGGTGAGTATACCTGTGTGTGTGTGTGTGTGTGTGTGTGTGTGTGTGTGTGTGTGTGTGTGTGTGTGTGTGTGTGTCTACTAGCGTGTTTGTCTCTTAACTTGTCTGGGTTAGGTGTGATTAGACCCCTAGATCACACACATTTACCTGAAACAAACCATGACCTTTAAAGAATTTGATATCGGCAATCGTGAGGAATTGGTTCCTAAAGTCAGGTGCTTCTCGCATGCTTGGCATAGATGGCATTGCTGTTGGAGGTATCAGAGTAACCGGAGGCAGGCAGGGCGGAGAGGCCCCGGCCGAGCTGTGTGAGCTGAGCCGTTCGCTAATGAACTGAGTACTTTTTAAAAGGCTTGAGTGTTTGCAGAGGGCAGGAACACACAGATTAGCCTTGCGCAAATACTCGGCTTTCATGCGGGAGTATCAGTGTAGTCAAAAAGAATACACACAAACTCTTTATGTCTCAAATATACAAACACCCACACGCACACGGACAATAGCATACGGAGAGCTTGCACACACAAAAGAAAATGTTTACGTGCGTCCGTGTTCGTGTTAGTGTGATAGAATGTGTGTGTGTGTGTGTGTGCGTGTGTTTAAATATGAGTTTGTGCCATGTAGATAGTGAAGACCACAGGTGGCCCAGAACTAGCTGCCAGCGTGGCGAGTCCAGCTCTGACCACAGGGGCCGTCACTCTGCTGCAGCACAATGTCACCGAGGAGGAGAGACAGCTGTGGTCCGCACTGGGACCCAACTGGACACAGCCACGGTGAGACACACACACACAGATACACACACACATATTCCTGATGGGGAATTGTCATGTGCATTATCATTGGTCTTTGTCCTGCAGTAATACTAACGCTCGCTCTCTCTCTCTCTCTCTCTCTCTCTCTCTCTCTCTATATATATATATATCTCTATCTCTATCTCTATATCTCTCTATCTCTCTCTCTCTCTCTCCCTCTCTCTCTATCTCTCTACCTCTGTCTCAGTTCTCAGTTGCGGGGTCCCATCCCTTCGTACTCTCCTGTGTTCCTGGGCGGCTGGAAGTCGGAGAGCTCTGATGACCCAGTGGAGACGCAGCACCGACAGGACACAGAGCAGGAGCAACAGCAGGTAACCATGGCAACCAGACCGCACAGCATGATGGAAAACAATGGTGTTGTTGCTGTTGTTATCAGTGCTGATTACACATTACTCAGTCAATTCCTTTCTTCTCTTTATCTCTAGCAACAAGCTGTGCCTACTGTGGTAACTCCAGGTCCACCCAGTGATGAAACGTAAGAATGTTTTTTTTACAATTAAAGTTTTACAAACCTATTTTTTAAGTCAATTCCGTTTACTTTAGCTAAGACTAACCTATTTTAGCTAAGATCACTTTTGTATTTTCAAAGCTACACTACTATCATAAATATCATATGTGGACACTTTTGCTCTTTTAAAATGAAGTGAAATTAAATGAATCCCTTCTTCCCCCATAGGGACAGTGCTTTTCCATCAGCAGAAAGGCAATATCGTGTCAGCTACGACTTTAGGGCCAGAAACAGCAGTGAGCTTTCTGTCCAACAAGGGGACACCCTGGAGGTAAACACACAGAATACAAACACACAGACTACACACTCACAGGCTACACACACACAGAGAGACTACACAAGCAGACTACACACACACAGAACATTAATGAATGTCAGTGTACCTTGAACTACCAGCAGCCATCTCCCATGGGCTTTTGTTTCTGGTTCGAGATAACGCCTGTCTCTCCCATGCCACACCCAGACTACTCAACACCTTCCTCTTAGCCTCTGGCCTAAAGAGGCCATAATGACACTAAAGCTCTTGCTTATTAGCCTTCAAGGCCCAAAGAAACATTCCTTACATGCTGTTTATATTTTACAAATGTCTCTGTGTGTGTGAGAGAGTGAGAGAGTGTGAGAAACAGACAGAGAAAGGGACAGAGAGAGTCTCTTACAGTAAACAATATCTGTGAGATCAAATGGCTTGGCAGTCAGTTGGGCCTCGTCCACACTAAACATGCTGAGTCCGCAATATAAGACACCTCTCTGTTTATGTCTGATTTAACCAGGCAATAACTTCTCAAGAAGGATAAACCAAGTGGTTATTAGTTTTCAGTGTGGGTACAAAAAATGACATAAAAGCAATCCAAAAATATAATAATAAAATATGTTTTCTACATTTGTATTCATTTAAATGTAATTCAAGTCATTTTTTTAGTTATTGTTTCTTAGTAAGACTTGATATATTCTCTCTCTCTCTCTCTCTCGCTCTCTCTCTCTCTCATTCTTCCCTCTTTCCCTCCGCTTGCTCATGCCCTATTTCCCTCTTAGGTGGTCGAGGCGTCAAAGCGTTGGTGGAAGTGTCGTAACCGATTTGATGAGATTGGTTTTGTGCCCTTCAACATCCTGGAGCCAATCTCCCACATTGAGAGTCCCATCAACAAAGCGCCTAAGGTAATAAAATTCACACACACACAGACACTGACAGACAGGAACACTCACACAAACACACACACATAAGGACTTGTTCACTGCTCAGCCATGTATTGAAGACATTGCAGCATATTTCATCATGGCTTCCCTCTATCCATCTTTTTCTCCCTCCAAGGAACGACACACAAATGGGAAGTTATGATCAGTTGGGGAAAAAAACATGATGTTGCTGATGAAATATTTCACCAAATGTAGTGAAATGATAAGATTCTCTCTCCATCTTTATCTCTCTCTCTTTCTCTCTCTTCCGATCTACTTCCTCCTCTTATTTCCCTCTTCCTATCTTTAGGCTCCTGCGCCTCCTCCGATGATGAAGAACTTCTCCTACGCTCCTCCTACCCCTCCCCTCCTCCACTCCGACTCCAGCGCGCCCAGGCCTCGCAGCATCGCGCTCTCCCATCACATTCCCTCAGACACAGACTCAGACAAGGGTAGGCACCAACACCAGTGTGGATGCTCACACACACACGGCCTTGCTCACACACTTTGGATTTGGCTGAAAGTATATTGTAACGTGTTAATTATCGGATGCCGTGTGTTATCGGCAAAGGTTCGCGTTGTCATGTCCATCCATTATTTAACTGAAGTGATGGATTTTTAATCCATTATTGAATTTAGCATTTTGATTGTTTAACAGAAGGGCCGATGTTTGACACTGTCCGATAACTGACATAGGTACTCTAGTCTCCTTACATACATCTAACTCTCTCTCTCTCTCTCTCTCTATCTATCTATCCCTCCATCCATCCATTCATTCTTTTTCAGTCATGCTGGTAAACGATGAGCTTCTTCAGAGGCTAACCAATGGGAAGTCGGCTTTGTCTCGCCCCCTGGTTATCCCTCGCTCAGCAGAGACGTCACGCCCCCTCGACTACCATTCACCACCCACAGAGGTGGAGGCGTGGCTCCGGGGGAAAGGCTTCAGTGACCCGTAAGCCTTACACACACACACACACACAGAACATTTAAGAGAAAAATAGAGAGAAGTAAGCCTTTCACACACACACACACACACACACACACACATATGAGAAAAAAATAAAGATAATTATTTTTCTTGTAGAATAGACTTTATTTGTCATTATGCATTAGATACACAACGAAATGTGCTTGTTCAACCACTTAAAAAACACAATGCTTCCATCCACATACACCCTATAACCACACTAAAGCACATTAAAGCATGCTTGCAACCCCTTACAGTTTATAGTAAACATTTTTTAATATTGAATGTTTTGTCTGACATGAAAAATGTGGACAATCAACATGTAAAACCATGCATGTATTTCACAGAGAGCAGTGTTCCTTTTATGGGTTAGACTAACTCATGCCTTGTGTGTGTGTGTGTGTGTGTGTAGGACGGTGCAGTGTTTAGGTGTGTTGACAGGGGCACAGCTCTTCTCGCTTAACAAGGAGGAGCTCCGAGCGGTCCTTCCTGATGAGGGGGCACGAGTCTACAGCCAGATCACAGTGCAGAAAGCTCTGTTGGAGGTAACACACACACACACACACACACATTTCACTTTTCTCATATACTGTTTCTTTCTACCATTATTGAATCATATTAACAAACACATGCACACATACATTTCAAAATGGAGTCATGTGTTTCCACTTTGTCATAGGATGAAAGAAGGACTACAGAGCTGGAGGCTGTGATGGAGAAACAGAAGATGAAGGTGGACCTTGAACTTGAGAGTGGAACCCTTATCTTATAACTACATACACTTTCTTAGTCTACACACACACAGAGACACACACCAACTGCAATGCTCATTTATAATGGTGATATCTACGGAGATATCCATTTTCACACAAAGGTCCTTTTCAGAAATCCACTGTATAAAAGTAAACAGTAATTATTTAAGATAAACAGGGAATGAAAGAGTGAATGAAAGCGAGACTGATCATGTATTTGGGCCGCTCGGTATTCAAACATTGTATATTCTGTTGCCTATTTGCTTTCCTTCTAATCAAACAAACAAATGATTCTTTCCTCCTTCTTGGCAAAAATAAATAAATTAATATCTAATAAAACCAAATGTGCACTAAACTGTTTTTAATGTTTTATATGCTGACACTAAGCTGTTGCTAGCAGTTCACTTTGATAAAGATAAGATATGTCTATCTATGGGTTACACTGCCCATTCTGGAGGTAAACCAGGCTTTAAGTGTGGTTCAGATTTTAGTGTGGGTACAACAATATGACATAAAAATAATCCCAAGTTTTTCTTCTGTGTGTTTTGTTACCTCCGCCACGAGGTTATGTTTTCGCCCCCGTTTGTTTGTCAGCAGGATTACGTAGAAACGCATGTACCGATTTCCATCAAACTTTGGGGGGAGATTGGGTCATATAATGGCAATAATTGATTAGATTTTCAGATGTCAAGCTCAAAGGTCAAGGTCACAAGGCGGAGGTTTGCATTCTCTGAATGCTCCCATTCTTGTTTACAATTGTATTAATTTGAATTGTATTCAAGTAAGTCTTTTAAGTTATTGCATCTCGGTTATACTTGATATACAGTAGATAGACCTTGTATGGTTTCTGAAGAGACCATTTTACATTTTCCTGGATTATTTACTTATTTTACTGGTTTCTGAAGAGACCATGTATGAACACATCTTTAAGATGATCTCTACGCATTGGTAGAGATGTTGAGATTGGCACAGGTTCACCAAAGATGGCACTGCCCATTACAGCAGTGCCGTGTTTTATTGTGCAGTCTGAGGGGTGGGGGGGTGTTGGGGGAGAGGAGACCCAGCCGGGGTATTTAGAGAGTCTGGGCCAACAGAAGCTGCTCTAAAGGAGCTGCAAAATACCAAACAAGATGTTGTGCTGTATTATATGACTCAATATACTCTTCTGTGGTCAGATGTCATGTTGGCCATGACTCATGGCACAGGGTAGACTTGAATTGTTTCTGAAAAACAATTGGGTGTAACTGTTGCACCTGTTAAGTGGCTGATACCAAAAGTGCCCTGAGGAGCAGACTGTCAGAACACATGACCTAAGCCTCCAGTACATTGTTCCTGTTTTCATTTTGCATCTACAAAAAAAACATTTGTAAACAAACAAGTGGCACTCTGACTTGTTTAACTGTCTGCCTAGTTTGCCATGGCTGTGATGGCACTAAGCCCCATGTAGGAACTGCACAATACAACACCAGCATTCTACTAATGGCCACTGGACAGCTCCACTGAGGCAATGAGAAGTTGAGTTGAGAGAGAAGGGAAGAACTTTGTCATTCCCCCCTCTCTAATTCCCATCTGACCTGGAATTCAAATGGGAGACTTTCAGTTTGTTCTAGGTTCTACTAGCCTCTAGATTACTGCAGCCCTGAGTTTGTCGCTCGGGTGGTTTAGGTGGTTTTCAAAGAAATTAGTGCTTCATCATCATTCGAAAAATGAGCCAAAATGAAAGTGCTGCCCAACACGGCGTGGGGAAGTCCATAATACTACCCTGGGTTTCCTGGGTGCAACGGTTACCACATCTATCCGTTTAGATTGTTACTTTGTATCATGTTGGATTCTCATGAGCTGCTAACATCACGCTACTGTGGCCATACATTACATTTACATATACATTAAGTAATTTAGCAGACGCTTTTGTCCAAAGCGATGTACAAGGGAGAGAACAATCAAGCTACGAGAAATAGAGACCTAGTGTAACAAAAAATTATATTTTACATAAGAAATAGTAAAAAAAAATGCAAGAATGTAACTGCTATAAGTGCAAGTTAAGCACCAGTAGAAGTGCAAGTTAGGAAGGGAGATGCCCTCAGTTGGGTCTTCAAGGTAAACAGGGACGCTCCTGCTCTGGTAGTGTTAGGCAGCTCGTTCCACCAACGTGGATTAGAATAGTCTAGATTGCCATAGACGGCAGTGCTAAACGACCAAAATTAGACGAGCGCAGCATCCTGGGGGTAACATTTGCCCTTTCATGGGTATTTAAGTAGGTGGGAGCAGAACCAGCAATCACTCTGTAAGCAAGCATAAGTGACTTGAACTTAATGTGGGCAGCCACAGGCAGACAGTGGCGCTCAATGAGTAGCAGGGTGACTGTTCGCCTCTTCAGTTAGTAAAACCCCAGACGCGCAGACGCGTTCTGGATCATCTGTAGGGGTTTCACCACGTATGCCAGCAGGCCTGTTAGGAGTGTGTTGCAGTAGTCAATGCGGGAACTTACCAAGGTTTGCACCCGCAGCTGGGTGGCATACTGGGTTAGGTACGGCCTGATTTTTGAGGATGTTGAATAGCGCGAAGCGGCACGACAGAGGCAATGTGGTCAGTGGATGACAGTTGGTCATCGATAATGACACCTAGATTTCTTGCTGTTTTGGAAGGAACAAGAGATAAGGAGTCAATTTTTATATCGATGTTGCGGTGTTTGGCCAATTGGGTATCATCTGCATAGAAGTGATATAAAAAAACATGCAAGCGGATGATAGGGCCCAATGAGGTGGTGTACATGGCAAAGAGAAGTGGTCCCATCACTGAACCTTGGGGCACACCTGTTGTGAGACGGTGAGGTAAAGACAGCTGACACTTTGCACAAGCGCCCAGTGAGGTAAGATTCAAACCAGGAGTGTGCCCTCCCTGCCATAAATGCCCATACTTGACAGAATAGATAGAAGGATGCGGTGGTTGACTGTGTCAAAAGCGGCTGATAAGTCAAACAGGATGAGAACCGAAGATTGAGCAGCTGCTTTAGCTGTTTTTTTAGGCCTCTGTCACAGACAACAGGGCTGTTTCGGTGGAGTGACTGTTTTTGAATCCAGACTGGCTTGGATCGAGGAGATTGGTCCTTGACAGGAACTCTGTGGCCTTTGGAAGCTGCCCTCTCAATGGTTTTGGATAGTGTAAGTGTTAGAGCCATAATGAGAATAGGAAAATAATAAGACAATTATAATTTAATATTTTGTAATGTGTAAGGTTTGCTTTAATATTTCCTAGAACTGACAGTTGTTTGTTTAGTAATGTTAATTGTTAGGTTTAATATTGCTTAATTATATGTATGCATGACATCATCATGCTGAAGAAGTAAGCTGCGTGAGTAACGTGCTTGAGAGTCAGAGCGCAACAGTCTTTGACCGTGACCACACGGAATTAACCGATCTCCTGTTTAAATTAGAAAGAACTTTTATTTTTGCCATTTTAGTCTTGTACTGTGAACCTTTTGATTTAGTAAACAGAAGAAACTTTAAAGAAGTCTCGCGTCATTTACTTAAGCTCAAGGAACTTAAAAGAAACTGCATCTACATTAGTCAAAGACTGAGCTCTTGGATGAGTTCATGGACGCCTCACGGTGGAATATATGATTCTGGAGGAAAACAAAGCCTTCATCTATCCTGTTGCATTCTGAAAGGAAGGTAAACTAAACTACATTGAACTAGACTCTTCTACTGAATGTTGAAGACGACAATGAGTTCGGAAAATGTCTTTGATGTCTGAATGCTAAAATGAACATGCTAGCGTCTACATGCTAATTCCTGCTGCTATTGGAGAAGGACTAGTGGAAGCCTGTTTGAGTAAGAAACCAACTTTATTTGAATGCTTGCTGCACTCTGTATGTGTCTTTTCACAAGAGGATTTGTGAACATTTAGAAGACAGAGAAACTGTCGAAGTTCTAGTTAACTGTGATAGTTAATGTGCACGAGCATAAAGGTTGCTAAAATGTCTGATGACTCAGCAAACGAAGACGGGGATTTTGCTGACCAGAAGAGGGCGCCAAAGCCCACAGCAATAGCAATAGAGGAGAAAATGAATAGGCTACGCAATAGGAGACAAGGGAAATTAGCACTGCTCACTCGCAAGATGCATGATATTCAGCAAATGAAGGAAGTTGAAGATAATGTGGAAATAGTTGGAGTTGAATTGTCACATGGCTTTCATCGCATATTTAGTGAATTCAAAGAAGCCAACGAAGAAATGGTTCAGAACATATCAGCAGCAGAAAGGGAAGATGACCAGTCAAATTGGTATAAGCCTAAATTTGATGTGTTTGAAAGGTTTATTTTTGAAACTGAAAAATGGGTCTCAGAAGCACGTAAAGGGCATAGTGAAGATGATGTCTATGAAGGCATTATGTCAAAGGACAGTGTATCAGCGACTTTCACACTGGGTGCTAGGAGTAGACACAGCTCTTCATCGCATTCTTCATCCAGCTCTGCACGCATAAAGGCCAAGGCAGAGCATGCAGCATTACTTGCACGGGCAGCTGCATTAGAGGAGAAGCAAGAATTAGATGCTGAAGAATTAAAGTTAAAGGCCAAACGAGAACATGTTGAGATGAATGCAGAGATTGCAGCTTCTACTGCCAGATTGGAAATACTTAGTGAACATGCGGATGCTCGTGATGACATGAGCAATTATTATCAGTCATACAAGAATATTAAAGAGGAGCGCAAAACTGATTTTTCCAATTCTCGTTTGAAAGATGAAAGGAAGCCTGTACCACCTCTTCCAAGGTCAACGTTACAGGCACCTGGTGCGCGCAGCAAGGCAGATGCATCAACTAGACGAATTCCTGACTCTGGTTATTCACAACAGTTAAGTGCCCCTGAGAAAGAACTTCATAAGATAATGCAACGCCAGAATGAAGTAACAGAGCTACTAGTCCTGCAGCAAGGTCTATCCCAGCTTCCTCAGAGACAGGTTCCAGTGTTCTCTGGAGATCCACTGGCCTATAGATCATTTATGAGGGCATTTGAAAGTGCAATTGAGAAAAAGACGAACAGTGATCAGGACAAGTTGTTCTACTTAGAACAGTACACAAGTGGTGAACCAAGAGACCTTGTGCGCAGTTGTGAACATATGAGGTCAGATAAAGGGCTTAGAGAAGCTAAGGGACCGCTTCAGTACCATTATGGCAATGAACTGAAGATAGCCACGGCTTATTTAGAGAAAGCACTCAAATGGCCACAGATCAAAACTGAGGATGCCAAAGGTTTGAAGACATATGAGTTGTTTCTCATTGGATGTAAGAATACCATGACTGATGTTGAGTTTATGGAAGAGATGGACAATCCGACCAATATGAGGACAGTGGTCTCAAAACTTCCATACAAAGTCAGAGAGCGATGGCGGAACACTGCATTTGACCTTCAGGCACGCCAAGGAAGACGAGCGAGGTTTGAAGACCTGGTCAACTTCATCGACCGGTGTGCGCAAGTTGTGAATGATCCTCTCTTCGGAGACATTCAGGATGTGAACCCAGATACAAAGGCCAAGACGAAGCCAGTTGCTTGGAAGAGTGCTAAGAAGAATGACGTTAAAGGAGCTAACTTTGCCATAGGTGTTTCCCCCATTGTGAAGGACAACACACAACGTCTTAAGGAAAAGGAACAGCAGAATACAGTCAAGTCTGACACTTCAGAAAAGGCTTGCTTGTACTGTGAAAAGGCACACGCACTCAGCTCATGTGAAAAGATTAAAGAACAGAAGCATCCAGGAAGGATACAGTTCCTGAAAAGCAAAGGACTTTGCTATGGATGTCTCACCAAAGGACACCTAAGTAAAGATTGTAAGAGAAGACTGACTTGTGCAGATTGTACTTTGAAGCATCCAACGATACTTCATAGGACGAAGGAAAATAGTGGTTCTGATGGGAATACCAATGTCAGCAGTCCTACAGTGTCGAATGCTCTTCTGTCGCTGGATCAAGAAACTTGTGGATCTACTGGGGCCGGCGACAGTGAGTGCATTTTGTCAGTAGTACCTGTAAAGGTGAAATCAAAGAGAAGTGACAAGACTGTAGAGACTTATGCATTTTTAGACCCAGGTAGTACCACTACTTTTTGCACAGAAGATTTGATGCACAGACTTAATGTCCGAGGCAAGAAGACAGACTTCTTACTGTGTACCATGGGACAGCAGAAGAAGACTCAAGGACATGTCTTAACAGATTTAGAAGTGTGTGCACTAGAAGGAACCACGTACATTGATCTGCCAAGGGTGTTGACACAGCAACATATTCCTGTGAAGAAAGGCAATATTCCTAAGCAACAAGATCTAAGTGAGTGGCCTTACCTGCGTGAAGTTCGTAGACCACACATTGAAGCAGATGTTGGACTGTTGATTGGTGTGAATGCCTACAAAGCAATGGAACCATGGCAAGTGGTGAACAGTAGAGATGACGGACCATATGCTGTGCAGACAGTACTAGGCTGGATTGTGAATGGCCCTAAACAAGAAAGCACAAATGTAAATCCTGACGCTCTGCAAAGCTGCATAGCGAATCGCATATCAGTGGAGACAATTGAAGACTTGCTGGTTCAGCAGTTCAATACAGACTTTCCTGAAAGGCGTTATGAGGATAAGACAGAAATGTCTCAGGAAGATCATCAATTCGTGCAATCAGTGACGAAGTCATTACAATTCAAAGATGGTCATTACCACATTGGATTGCCTCTGAAAGATGAAAAGATTCAGGTGCCAAACAACAAATGCATAGCAATGCAGAGGCTGTTAGGTCTGAAAAGGAAACTCACAAGAAATCCTCAGTTTCACAGGGATTACTTAGGATTTATGGACAGCGTGCTTGGCAAGGGATATGCTGAAAGAGTACCAGTGGATGAGTTGCGGACAGACAGAAGGGTGTGGTATATGCCTCACCACGGGGTTTACCACCCCAAGAAGAATAAGATACGTGTGGTGTTTGAATGCAACGCATCCTACCAAGGATTTTCCCTGAATAGTCAGTTACTACAGGGACCCAACCTCACTAACACTCTTGTTGGAGTGCTGAACAGGTTCCGCAGACAGCCAGTAGCCATCATGGCTGACATTGAATCAATGTTTTATCAGGTCCGAGTTCAAGAGAAGGACGCAGACCTTCTTAGATTTTTGTGGTGGCCTGAAGGCAGTCTGGAAGATGAGGCAGTTGATTACCGGATGTGTGTCCACATATTTGGTGCTACCTCTTCGTCAAGCTGCTCATGCTTTGCTCTTCGAAGAATAGTGGAGGATCGAAAGGATGAGACAACAGACAAGGCAGCTCAGGCACTCCTGACTAGTTTTTATGTGGATGATTGTTTGACTTCGGTGGAAACAGATCAAGAAGCAATCGTGCTGGCCAGGGATCTGACATCTCTCTGTAGCAAGGGTGGATTTCACTTGATGAAGTGGATGAGTAATTCAAGAGCCTTCCTGTCATCCGTTCCTGACCAAGAGCGAGCCACAGAAGTCAAGAATCTAGACATGGACAGCGGGTTGTTGCCTGTAGAACGAGCTTTAGGGGTGACTTGGTGTACTGAAACTGACACATTCTCCTTCAACATCAATGTGCAGAACAAACCCCCTACAAGAAGAGGAATCTTGTCAGTTGTTGGCTCTGTATATGATCCCCTTGGATTTTTGTCACCGTTTGTTTTGCCAGCAAAACTGCTCCTGAGAGACCTCTGTAAAGACAGGACAGGTTGGGATGAGGAGATCACAGAGAACCAACTAAGACGGTGGACAAGATGGACTGTTGATCTGCAAAAGCTTTCCAGTTTTAGTGTGAAGAGATGTTTCAAGCCTGCAAGCTTTGGACCAGTCAAGACTGCACAGTTGCATAATTTTTCGGACGCCAGCGAGGATGGTTATGGGACAGTGACCTACCTTGTGTTGACCAATGAGCATGATCAGAAGTCCTGTTCATTTGTAATGGCCAAGTCCAGAGTGGCACCACTCAAACAAATAACCATACCCAGAATGGAACTTACAGCTGCATCTGTGGCAGTCAAGATGGACCGAATGTTAATGCAGGAACTAAACATGCAGCTGGGGGAGTCATTGTTTTGGACGGACAGCATGACCGTCTTGAAATATATCGAAAATGATGCAGCTCGATACAAGACGTTTGTAGCAAATCGAGTGTCATTGATAAGAGAAGCCTCCAAGCCATCACAGTGGAGGTTCGTGAATTCTGCAGAAAATCCAGCAGACCATGTCTCAAGAGGTTTGACGGCAGAGAGCCTAATGAGATGTGAGAACTGGATTAAAGGACCTTCATTCCTGCTGAGACCATGCAGCAAGTGGCCTGTCAGGGCAGACCAATCAAGTTCTTTGTCAGAAGAAGATCCAGAGATTAAGGGAAATGTTTTGTCTTGTGTCATCAGTGCTCAAGAAGACGAAGATGCTTTGGGCAAGCTCATTGCATATTATTCTGATTGGCATCGCTTAAAGAAGGCAGTAGTGCGGTTCACCCATCTCAAGCGGATTCTGCTGAACTTGAGCCACAAAAGAGAAGAATTGCAAAAGACCCTCAGTGCATCAGATGGCAAACAGGATGGACAGTATAGTGCCTTGGCTCGGGAAATGAGGAAATACAAGGAGAGCCTGAAGAGCTTCTCAATCGGTGTGGAAGATTTGACAAATGCCGAACATGATCTGATTCGCTACAGTCAACAGCTGAAATATGGAGAAGAGATCAAGACTCTGCGACAGAGGAAGAACCAAGTTAGAAAGAACAGCCATATATACAAGCTGGATCCGTACCTTGATGAAGGAGTGTTGAGAGTTGGAGGAAGGCTGTGCAGGGCAGCGATGCCAGAGGAGGCTAAGCATCCAGCTATCCTACACAAAGACCTCAAGATTTCGACCCTTATTCTTCAACATACGCACCATCAGGTTGGACACTGTGGACGGAATCATGTGCTGGCACGGCTTAGGCAAAAGTATTGGATCCCGCAAGCAAATTCTGCCATAAGAAGAATGTTATCAGATTGCTACACCTGTCGCAGAATGTATGCAAGGACTGGCGAGCAAAAGATGGCGGATTTGCCGGTGGAGAGACTGACACCAGACAACCCACCTTTTACGTTCACTGGTGTTGACTACTTCGGGCCGTTTCAAGTAAAAAGAGGACGAGTCATGGTCAAGAGATTTGGCGTTTTGTTTACTTGTTTGACCACGAGAGCAGTTCATATAGAAGTTGCACACTCGCTGGACACCGATGCGTGCATTAATGCATTACGCCGCTTCATCAGTCGAAGAGGACAGGTGTCTGTCATCAGATCGGACAATGGAACGAATTTCATTGGTGCTGAAAGAGAGTTGCGTGAATCAATACAGAACATGAATGACTCCAAGATCAAAGAAGAAATGCTGAAAGGAGGAATTGAGTGGAACTTTAATCCTCCTGGTGCATCCCATCAAGGAGGTGTCTGGGAACGCCAGATTAGGACAGTAAGGAAGGTGCTTGGGGCTCTGCTAAAACAACAAGTTCTGGATGATGACGGCTTGCACACACTGTTGTGTGAAGTAGAGTCCATAATCAACAGCAGACCGTTAACTAAGATGTCAGACAAGCCAAATGATCTCGAAGCGCTCACTCCAAATCATCTACTACTGATGAAAACGAAGCCTACGATACCACCAGGGGTCTTTGAGAAGAGTGATGTGTACGGGAGGAGACGTTGGAGACAAATACAGTACCTGTCTGACCTGTTCTGGCGCAGATGGACCTCAGAATACTTACCCCTGCTGCAAGAACGTCAGCGCTGGTCCAAGCTGAAAAGAAACTTTGCAGTGAACGACATTGTTTTGATTGTGGATCCTTCAGGTCCACGAAATTCATGGATGATAGGCCACGTCATCAAGACCATGCCAGATTACAGAGGCAGTGTTCGGAGTGTGCAAGTGCAGACAAAGAGCAGCGTCCTGATAAGACCTATAACCAAGTTATGCTTGCTGCAGGAAGCAGTGTGAATGGACATACAAGACTGTTAGAATAGTAATTCACAGTTTAAATTGAAAATTGAGAATATTTGTTTATTGTTTGATTAAGAAAGTGAATGGCTCTGTATGGTGGAAGTAATTGATGCAGTCGCCATGCCTACACAATTAGGGGCCGGGCATGTTAGAGCCATAATGAGAATAGGAAAATAATAAGACAATTATAATTTAATATTTTGTAATGTGTAAGGTTTGCTTTAATATTTCCTAGAACTGACTGTTGTTTGTTTAGTAATGTTAATTGTTAGGTTTAATATTGCTTAATTATATGTATGCATGACATCATCATGCTGAAGAAGTAAGCTGCGTGAGTAGCGTGCTTGAGAGTCAGAGCGCAACAGTCTTTGACCGTGACTACACGGAATTAACCGATCTCCTGTTTAAATTAGAAAGAACTTTTATTTTTGCCATTTTAGTCTTGTACTGTGAACCTTTTGATTTAGTAAACAGAAGAAGCTTTAAAGAAGTCTCGCGTCATTTACTTAAGCTCAAGGGACTTAAAAGAAACTGCATCTACAGTAAGATAATTTCATAGGTAGTTCAGTTCAGTATAGGTTTATTAAGAATAGGTACAATCTGTGAGCAGCAGTCAGAAAACCAGAGAGGGAAAGCAGGCCTTTGTGTGTCATGTCTCTGTAGGCCTAGGCATAGGCCTCATCTGTATTTGTGTTTAGGAAAGGTCAGGTCACTGCAACAGTAGCTCCTAGCTGTCCAAGACAGGAGAGAGCTGTCCCTGATACATTGTAGGCCACTAGAGAGATAACATGGTCAGCTACTCCCTGAGAGGCGGAGGTGCAGGGTTTTCACACAACGCAGTGACACATTTATGGCTATTCCTACGAATGACAGACTCACCAGAATAGGGATCCCATGACACCCACCTGGTAACCACATGAAGCCCACAGATGACATCAGTAAAAGATAGACTATAAGAACTTGACTTTCTCTGTAGCAGATGAGATGCTCGAGCTCTCCGGTTGTGTTCACTTGGTGAAATTGATCATGTAAACTCAACTGTATTTGTGCTGCAACTTATCAAGTAAAGCTCTACCTTGTTACAACAAAACCTTCGTACTGGCGTACTTTACCAAGTCCTAAACCAATACGCAAAGGAACAAAGATTTTTCCTTACAATAGGAGCGTGAGAAGTAAGACTGGCAGATAGTTTTCCACATAAGTGGGAGAGACCAGTACTTGAGCAGTGGTGTTACCTGAGCCACTTTGAATGAAGAAGGAAATGTTCCTAGAAGTAAATGAAGCATAAATCACATGTGTGATTGCTGGTAAGACGGTAGGTGAGCTTGAAGGACGATCCAACGGGCATGAAGTAGGACGGCTACATGTTAGGATTCCGAGACCTCACTCTCAATGAGTGTGTTCATGTTCACTACATTTTCCTTCTCTGGTGTTGTCTGGGAAGTCCCGCCCCTCTACTTCCGGCCAATTTGATTTTGCCTCTCACTGGCAAATTGTATATGGCAGGTTTGTGGGGAACTGCAAGGATCCTTGGAGCCAATCACAAACTGGCTATTGACTACCTGGCTATGACCTGGCGCGCCATTGGCGGATTTAAACTAGCCACGACGTAACAAAAGCGACGGCAAACAGAGTTTGTAAACATTCGACATGGAGGCCTCCGAAGCACAGCAAAACTTCGATACTGTTCTCGCAGCAGTCTTGGATGATTTCAAAGGCAAGTTTTCTTTGAAAACAGAACAGAAACTTGCTCTGGAACAATTCATACAGAAAAAAGATGTGATTGCTATATTACCGACCCGCTTTGGTAAAAAGTACGTCACCTGTATCGTTGGTCTGATTGGTTAAAGGAGTGTCCAATTACGTGACTGAAGTGGACCGCCATTGCGTAGTTCGCCAGACTAACTGAGCAAATGAAATGCAGTAAAGGGGGCGGGGAATTCACAGACAATCTCTGGTGAACACTGATTATGAAAATGATCCATGAAGAGACCAAACTGCTGTCAGAATAAACTCTCCCAGGTTTCAATAACAATAGAATTGAAAGACAACGTTTCATATCCAGTGCTACATTATTTCAAACAGAATAAACAAAATCCGACCATGAAGGTTTCTTCTTTATATTTAGTAACATGCTGAAGTGACAGATCAAAGGAGAAAGAGAGGATGCACTCTCTTCTCAGAAACTGGTTTCATTTCTTGGTTAGATCTCTTATGCCCATCCCACCTGCACCCAAATAAAAGCATCACACTTAATGACGATGGGCTTATGCTCCCCTAGTTCTCCACAGACAAGGATCTGAACTTTCTGAGAGCAGACTGCAATTCTTGCAACTCCATCTGGTGAGCACTGTTTATCTAACAATTCATAATCTGAAACTAGCTTTTGTACAAGAAAAATCTCTATGTACCTTCTTTTTTGTTGTGTTTTCATTAATATAGAACATAAGTTGATATGTCAGTCGACATGCTTTGAAAGCTGATGTATTCATGTGATGTAGACTATATTATGTATTCATGTGATGTAGACTATATTACAGATCTTTGAATAGTATTAAAGATCAAGGCTGTGCTTCCTGATACCTTATCAAAGTTGCTTACTTCTCTATGTTTCCCCAAACCATCTCTTATGTGTTCCCCTAAGAGAACCCTTCCAACATTTACTGCCAGAGATTGAATTCATTTTTCTGGCATCGATTATTGTCATTCGCGTAGGTTTGAGCTAGGACGACTCAAGCATAAACTACTTTACCCTCCACACTTTATAGAACACTTCACCCGCACTGCCTCTTCTTTTGAGATACCCCACCCTGGATCCTAGACTCATGTCACCGGAGGCTTGGTATAAATATTTGTAGACTTGAATAAAAGCCCGCTCCTGGATGAAGGCTGGGTATTCATATACTCATATATCTAACACATAAATTGTGTGAAACAGACCAGGTGGACAAACTAACCCTACAGCCATCGTGCGTAAGATGAGAAAGATGAGCATGACTCAGTACGGCTGTAGGCTAAACATTACTACGATTTGTTTTTGCAAGGGATTGAAATGCCGTTTCAACTTATTTCGACCAATGCTTTTTAATATAGCACAAAATATAATACATCTAATATTTTGGTATTGGTATATCGCAGTACGTGCATACGTCAGACACTAATACAACGTTTGTTTTATATCAAAACTGTATAAAGGTAGGCTAGGGCTAACAGTAGTCCAGACCGACCTTAAGAAAGTATCTCTTACAGAAGGTATACTTGGCCATGGAAGTTCTGGGAAACACCTTGCAGCGTCAAGGTACAGCTTATAACTAACGGGACGCAGATGTTTCTTCTTCATGTTTAGTAACATGAACACGATTTCAGGAAAAAGAGAGGATGCACACTCTTCTCAGTTTTTTTTCCTGCTTAAGTTTCATTTCTTGGTTAGATCTCTTTTGCACATCCCACCTGCCCCAAAATAAAAGCATCACACTTAAATGACGATGGGTTCATTCTCCCCCGGTTTGCCACAGACAAGGATCTGAATGATCTGAGAGCAGACTGCAAATCTTGCAACTCCATCTGGTGAGCACTGTTTATTTATCTATTAATAATCTGAAACTTGATTTAGTACAAGATTTTGTAAATTAAAAATCTCTATGTACCATCTTTTTTTATACCTAAAAAATGTCTCAACCAGGCTTAAAACAAGATGGTATGTTGCTTCTATAGGTTACAAAGCTGATTTTGAGCACCAAAGATGGCTACTACTGGTGAGTAGTAATTTGTGTTGTCTTCCGCAATTTAAGGGGTCTTGAATAATATAACTATGAATATGAACACACCATGAATCTACTATATAAGTATCATACAGATTCCCTAGAGTTTAATACTTCTCTTGTATCTTTTATCCCCTAAATTCCTTATCCATTGATGGTGCTTTTGAATTGTGTTTGCTGCAGGATCTGATCTAAGGATACTGCTGCTTGGAAAGACAGGAGTGGGGAAGAGTGCATCAGCAAACACCATCCTGGGGTGCGACGCCTTTGTGGAGGACACCTCCCCTGAATCTGTGACCATGCAGAGTGAGAAACATGAGAGAAAGGTGGCAGGCAGAAACATCTCGGTGGTGGACACCCCGGGACTCTTTGACACATCACTGACCCATGAGCAGTTAATGGAGGAGATGGTGAAGTGTGTTTACATGTCTGTGCCTGGCCCCCATGCTTTCCTGCTGGTGATCAGGCTAGGTGTTAGATTCACTGAGGAAGAGAAGAACACCATGAAGTGGATTCAGCAGAACTTCTCCGCAGAGGCTATGAAATACGCTCTGGTTCTGTTTACTGGAGAGGACCAGATCAAAATATCAGTGCAGGATTATCTGCAGAAAAGCGCAGCACTCAAACAGCTAGTTGGCGAGTGTGGGGCGGGATATCACGTATTTGACAACAGCAGGAGAGATCGAGCTCAAGTGACCAGCCTGCTGGCAAAGATCGATGACATAGTGGAAAGGCATGGTGGAGCACACTACACCAATCAGATGTATCTGGAGACCCAGAAAAAAATCAATGATGAGGAAGAGAGAAAGAGAGAAGAGGGAAAAAGAAGAGAAATAGAGAGGAAGAGCAGAGGAAGAGAGAGGAGGCACTGAGGATGGAATGGAAAAGGCAGGAGACAGTAAGACGACAGGAATACATGAAGAGTATTGAGTCCCTAGACTATAGGAGATGTGAGGATGACAGAAAGAGAAGGGAGGAGGAACGTGAAGAGTGGGAAAGGAGAGAAAGGAAGAAAAAAAATCAAATGGAGGAGACGTTGAGAGAGGAACGAGACATTTTGGAAAGGAGGATGAAATATAATGATGAAATGAGAATGTACGAGATAAATAAGTTGCAGAAGGAGGCAGCTGAGAGTAGGAAGATGCAACAAGACATGGTCAACCAGTTACTTCAGAAGCTAGACATTGGTGGAAGTAGGAGGGAGTGATGAAGGAAGTGGAGGTGGCATCCTGGGTGCAGTCCAAAGGCAATGAAGGTGACCCTGGTGGAGAAGCTGCACTTAAAGGGTTCAACTTGATAAGGTAGTGAAACCAAGAGGGGAGAGGTCATAAGGGTATGTTAACTAGGCGGGTATACCTATAGGCTGAGGTGGGAGATGATGTAATACCAACTATATAGACACAGCTATTTGCATGAAAAAAACGCTTTGATTTGGTCTGAGGTACCCCACAGTATAATCTGCATTAGGATTCTTTACAACCCATTGCTCTAGTTTTCTCATGTGATGAATAAACTACTGTTGATCAATTCTATTGATTCTATTAAAAATGAAACGGCACTAAATGTCCCTTTGCGAAATGAAAACTATGTAACCAAAGGACAACGCAACATCACAGCATGATATACACAACATCACAGCATGATAATGTAGACCTACTAACCATAAATAATACAGGCAGCACAGATTAGATCAGGTAATGGTGATACCTGCTCGATACTCATAAGAAGTGTAAGTGTAAATTAAGTCCTTTCTTTACAGTGGTATTTGCAGCTATATTACTTTAATAAGCAAAAACAACATTGTGAACTTGTGCTCCTGTGGCAGAGTAAATTACATTATGTTTGCATAGTTCAGGTTTTGAGTGAGTTCTTGAGTTGCATCATTTAATTAATTGTTTTGATTTGACTGGCACAAGCCAATTTCTTGTTCATTAGACACATCTGTTTAAAAAGAATAACCGGTGAGATTTAAAGAGATACAAAAATCAAAAGAGGCAGTTTGAACAGACCTGCCTGTCTGGAAGAACACAGAGCACAGTCAGTGATGAAAAACAGATGTATTTAGCCTCTGATACCACTGGGTGGCGTGCCTCCATCGCAACAATATTGTACCATTGAAATAGTAACTCTGAATTGGGCATAGCTGTACACCAATTTAAATCCTCACCTCGTATTGTATTGTTTGACAGAATGTTGAAACAATGTTTCAGCTTAAATGCCGACATGTAGCACTGATTTCCGTCTCAAGAATTCGTTTTGTCTGCGCAACGTAGCCTACGGTATTTCTAGACTAATTCTAAAAGTTCAAAATTTGTCCTAGTCGTGTCTCGAAGCTAGCTGTTTTTATCAGGGTCAGGCTAACTTTTGGATAATATATCCTCGGGAAAACAGCTTGGCTGGCAAGCCCAAGCCGGACGGAAACATGGCTCTCTGTAGAGTTCATGACTCTGTTGTCGATTAGTCTGTGCTGCAATTTCACGATTTATGTTTCTTAATCTTATAGGCCTATTGACCGAGTTACTACTGTCACACATGCTGAGATTTCACTCGCAACCATATATCCCCTCCGGTGCGGCTCAAGCTCCACTGAGCTTGACAGCCACCTCCGGATATCCTTGTTATAGAGTTAAACCGCTGCATTGTGGGAAATGACGTTCCAAAATCCATATTCTCCAACACTGAATGCGAAGACAGACCACAAGCGGAGAGGCTTCTGGCTCCGATTTACGCAAAGCACGTTGAGCGCTTTCTCTTTCGCTCCCTAGCGATCGCCTTCCTAGGGTGACTGAGGTAACGTACAAGATTACTAACTCTATTCAAAAACGTAACTGAATTCGACGGTCTGGAAAAAACAAACCTGACATTGACCTCAGAACATCGAAAGACGGCAACATGCATCGACGGAAAAAAGGCAAAGTTATGTGATGACTCCCAGTTAGCTAGACGGGAGAGAATGAAAGAATAACTTGAGCTTGTCGATAATTGGAGGAGCAGGAAAAGTTGCTATAACCCTGTTGTCGACAATCAAAGAAAGGGAGCTCCGTTTCGCCTTGGAACTTCAGATCCCCTTTCAACACCTTCTCTCCAGGTAAGATAATCTGGGCAATAGGCTAAACGGATTGTATCCAAGGCGGCGAAGCTTACTACGCGAAAGGCATCGGTATCGTTTCGCCGCCTTTGTTTACAGATGTCTCTTTCCAGTGGACCCATGCTCCCGGTTTTCACGGAAACCGACGTTGGGTTTCGGTTCCAGGGCAACTTCCCCAGACGTATCCGTAGGGAATTCCCGCCACGAATTGAAGGGCCGCTTCTTCTGCCAATAAGTCTAAAATCAGCAGGGGGAATGTGAATGACGTGAGACACCACAAACAATCTCCTAGTCATTAAACTAAGGTTAGCCATAGGCTACAGCTAATGTACCTATGTTCGAAGAAAGCATGTCGTTTTGACGAGTCATTTCCTTTTTTCTTGGAGGTATGGGCAGTTGTACAGTTTCAGTATTTGTTTAGTATTTGAGATATAATTTAATGTTAATTACCCATTGTTTATGCCCTTGTGATAAGTAGTAGGGCTAAAATGACAGTTACAGATGCCCTTTACAAACAGCGGTGTGCCATTGATTGAAATGTCCTCTTAAGTTTGTGTCGACTTCCGTAGCCTGTATGACATTATTTATAAGGCAAGAACGTTGTGTGCAGCCACCCTTGATACAAGGATTAGTTTGTGATTGATATAAATCACAATTTGGACCTGTCTCTCACAAACACTTTCTCTCTGCATTTCTGTTTGCCTCTCTGTCGGTCTCTCACTCACCCACACAAGAATGGCAGGTGGCCCTTAGAAATGTAACAGGTGCCACAGTAACAAAGACACTCAGTGCTGTGCTGTGGGAATGTATGGATATTTTCCCAGGGTTTGAGTGTCTTGTGTCATCTGTTTATGTCAATCACAGGGAACATAATTGTATTGAGACACACTCACTTGTAGACACACAATCACTTTTGCACAGTCTCTCTCTCTCTCACACACACACACACACACACACACACACACTTGTAGACACACAATCACATTTGCACAGTCACTCTCTCTCTCTCTCTCACACACAAACACACACACACACTTGTAGACAGACAATCACACTTGCACAGTCAGTCTCTCCCACTCACACACACACAAATACAGAGAGGTTGACTTATAATACAGAGAGTTTTTAGAAAGTTAATATTTGATGGTGTATGAGATTGTTTACATGTTTAGAATATAGCCAAGCCTTTAGCCACGTTTCAAACCATTTACAAAGTAACTCTGTTAATCTACTTGTGGCACCATTTTACTGTAGGTGACTTTGCATTTAAATGCAGGCAACCATAAGAAATATGTAGTTTTACCGGAAACCATTATCCAGGCTCCTTTGAAGGTGTTCTGCATTGTATGGACTTCTCCGTTCAGATTATTAAGACAGAGTTCAGGGCCTGGTTTCCCGAAGCCTTCTTAACTCGATGTCATTCGTACCTTAAGATGTACCTGATTGTTTTGAGGTGTTTACCAAAACGTCCTTAGTTAAGTATACCTTCTGTCAGAGATACTTTCGTAAGGTTGGTCTGGACCACTCTTAGCTATACCTTAACACAGTTTTCAGAAAAAGACAAACGTTTTAGAGCATACCAGTGTTGTGTTAGTGCCTTGACGTATGCACCGACTAACGTAACACTACATGCATTGCCTTTTGTGCTTCATTATAAAAAGAAAAAAACATAGGTATAAATGTACCGGCTGTGAATTTTTAATACTGAATACCAATCTATGACTAACATCTAGCCTACAGCCGTCATTGTTTCACTTTTTAAGATGTTGGTTTGTTTGGTATTTCTTCATGATGTTCTTTTTAATAATGATTACCTGCGCTTCAATCCGAATCATGCCCATCATACTCATCACACGCATGCTCAAACGTGTATGACAATAATCGAAGCCAGGAACATGGATTTAGCCTGTTACGGCATAGGTTTATCTTGGGGGAATTCTTCTCTGTTAAGTTGCAGCTGGTGAACGTAGTAGCCTACTTTGTTACACAAACTAGTCTGCCACAAAGTAGCTTAACTGGCATTCCAGAGAGCTTGTGTGTAAGTGCTTACGTGAGATGCTTTATACAAGCTTTAGCCTTAAGAGACGTGCCCCCATGATTTTGGACTGTGAGCCAGACTCCGAGTTCAGTTTTGACCATTATTGTGTGTGTGTGTGTGTGTGTGTGTGTGTGCATGTGTGTGCTTGTGTGTGCTTGCATGCGCAGAGAGTGGGACAGAAAATGAGGGTATCTAGGTTAGCTCAGTGGCCTGATCAAACAGTGCCTTTAACTGTCAGTGAATCTGAACCCTACATTCCTTCATGTAGCATAACAAGTGAGAGATGGATGGTTAAGTGGAGGAAGGAGAGTAGCGTAGTGAATTAGGACTGTAAGTGTATGTGTGACAGTTACTCAGTACCAATTCCTCCAAATTATTACTGCACCCAGAACTGTCATCCTTCGGATATTTGCTCTGTATTTGCCTTCAGGCGAGACTCGTCCTTTTAGTTTTTTTTTTCAGTTTCTCTTTACGTCACTGTACTTGTAATTGGTTGCCTTTAGATGCTTTACCTCCCTGTGTGTTGAACCGTCCCTGTGCAGTTCGAGCTCTTGAACAGACGCCCTGTCGCCCGCTTTGATGGCAATGCGCATGTGCGCTGCTGACTGGCAGTAATCCGCTGGACAGCTAGAGATCGCATCTGTGCGCGCTGCCCTTATCTTCGAGCGAGCCTAAACCCAAGAGAAGAGAGAAAACATGAATATATTGCAATGAAAACAACCTCCCGAGCAAATACCAACGTCGAGGCCGCACACACACACATACACTGTCGCGCACACAGGACTGTGTTGGAGTGATGCACTGTGGGTAGTGGTGTGTGTGTGTGCGTGCGTGTTGTGTGTGTGTGTGTGTGTGTGTGTGTGTGTGTGTGTGCGCGCGTGTGTGTGTGCGTGCGTGTTGTGTGTGTGGACGTCTTTTAACCGGAGCCTTCGGGCTGCAGCATCTTGGACAGGGGCATAATGGAAAGAAAAGGCCAGTTCGGGACCGGTGGAAAACATTAGATCCGCGAGCTCACCAAATCCTGACGGACTCGTTCACATCTGGACGTTTTTGAACGCATCGTAGGTTCTCATGCGGGACGACTTTGCCCTCCAAAAAATATCCTGAACGGTGAGCTCAAGTCAGAAATCAAAGAGACAGCTGAACTGGGAGACGCTTTTTTATTTAAATGAATCCGTTTCGAAAAGGCTTCCCACCAACCAAGCCTTTTATCCGTGAAACCCAGTGCTATGGCTTCATTTTTAAACACTGAGATTAAAGTAGACCACCAAAGGCCTTACACTGTTCTAAAACTACAACGAGATTTTTGTGTCGGCTGGGACGAAGAATATTTTGTTGCTTCTGCCTGCACGCTGCACTGTTTTCTATTTGGATGGTACTGTCACCCGAAATGATCAGTTGTCCTGTTCGCCTTTATGTAGCCCATATCCGCTTCAATGGAATACAAAAAAACAACCGAAGAATTTAAAATTCATGTAGATGTACTGTCGCGATCAGAAACCTGTATCGTTTGTCTAGTTTGCACTACAGACCATTAACCGGCGCGATATCTCGCTCATGCGTATTTCAGTTTAGCGGTTGGCTAATAAAAGTCGAATTGAAGCGGAACCTCCGGTTGGTTCCGTGGAGGCAGCTCTTCCTTAAACTAGACAGGGAGTGCGGGGGGAAAGGAAGGGGCTATCCGTGGGTCTGAGGTAGCAAACTGATGTAAAATAACTTGCTTTTTGGAGGAGAATCCGCAGTTTATCCTACGCATCCTCAATTGACCTAGTCTGGATTTGACAAGCGAGACGGGACGGCGATTTCTTCTCGCTTTGAACTGCCCTCTCCGTTTGGAGAAAGTGTCTTCAAGCGAGAGCCCTTCTTATTCGAATCCCCTCAACTTCAGCTACATTTTGTGTGTTTACCATCGCAGCCAGATTGCTGTTTGAAAGGAACAAATAGCCGGAGTTTTTTCGGCATGTATTGACGTGTTTTAACTTGCGACACATGCAAGCGGTGGAACAGACATTCCATTAAAAGGCTGAAACCATATCCGCCAAGGAGTGGGCTTTGGACGGTCAGCGCGTGATAGTCAGTAATCCCCGCAGCAGCTGGAGAAAGATGAGCCTGGGTCATACTGACAGCGCCAGAGAGTTTTCGTTGAAGTGGTAAGACGGAGCTCTCTCTCTGAGTAGCGCTGGCATTTTTTACCCAGTGCTTGTGTCTTAATGGATTGTGCTTCTCATGTCATAAAAGGTGTATGGCCAGAGAAACATGCCCGATAATGTGTTGAACCAAAGAGCCTCTGTCGACATCCTTAGGCTCACCTGGATGACCCCGTCCTTTACAAATTCTGTACTTACAACTCTATAGTCATGACCTGAAACAGTTTTGTTTTTCTCACGGAGTTTACAACTGTGATGCTTGTCATTGGTCCTGGACTTTTGGTTACCACTATTAAACAGTACTGGTATTGGAAAGCCCTTATTAAAGACTTACCACTTTTCTCTGTAACATTCTCAATGTTCTCAATCAACTGATTCTGGACTTCGCTGACAAAATACACATTTGGGAGACTGAAGGATTTTGGACTCTGTCAGCCTGATGCTGCTTGGCCTCATGACCTCCACTGTCACTGAGATTCTTTGAGTGACTCAGATACGTCCACTAGGTCATGGAGTGGAGCTTTGGGATGATCGAGAACACGTGACTTTCTGCGGCTCCTGTACTGGTGTATGACCGTGAGAGTAACTGGGGTAAAGAGAGAGAGAGAGAGAGAGTGGGTGTGCACTTGGGAGTGAGCATCCCCTCACCCCCAGGGGAGGAAGAGTGAAGAAGTCGGCTAACATTTGCCCAGTGACAGGGGAAAACACGCCGTACAGAGCTGCTCACAGTTGTGCGATGGGGAGTTCAGCCTCTTCGCTGACAGCAGAGACTGAGTCGGAACATGGGTTCCGTCCGGCGTCGTATCCTGTCACACCAACTGTAGGCTGGCTGAGGAACAGCCATAGTAGTCCAGTGTGGGGGACCACCTTTATCACGCGGCAGCAACAGAACCCGCCTATACCGCACAGAGAGCGCAGGTAACCTTACTCACATAAACACACATGCTTTCATTTACACCGATTCTCACCAACTTACGATTTACCCAGACCTCTGAACACAACAAACCTGAAGTGTGTGTGTGTGTGTGTGAGTGAGTGAGTGAGTGAGTGAGTGAGTGAGTGAGTGAGTGAGTGAGTGAGTGAGTGAGTGAGTGAGTGAGTGAGTGAGTGAGTGAGTGAGTGAGTGAGTGTGTGTCTCTCACTTGGATGTTTTCACCAAAAAAGATCATTTGTTTGTTAGTGTGTTTTGAGACTGTCAAGTGACTAAATCCTGTTTCACGGCGCTACTGCATGAGAAGGTACACTCCACTTTGGAGGACTGGACCTGCTTTTACTGTTTCCTATTTGGTGTCAGATCTGAGTCATCTCAAATTGGCATGCAAAGCCGCAGGTACAGACAGCAACGCTTGAAAAGCCGGAGAGGAGCGAAGAGGAACTCCGTTCCTCCCCCAGCTGCCCGTATAGCAGCGAGGCAACACCTGTTTGATCAAAGATGTCCTCAGAGGCCCCTGTAAACAACACTCATACTCCTCTATCAGGCACCTTTTGAGGAAAATAAGTAAGAATATATCACAAGAGTAGATTGTTCCTCCAGCCTTATGGATGTTTAAAGTTTTTGCTCATTTCATGCAAGAAGCAGGTGACTCAATATTGAAGCGCTGAAGGTGACAGGGGAAGTGATTTATGACAGTGTAAGTACACCTCATCCTTAAAGAGCACAGATATGAATCTCTTGCAGCAAGTCTTGGGTTATTGAATTGTCTGAGGGTGTTGCAAGAGCTAAAATTCCCACATTATTGCTCTTGGAAGGGTCTCATAGTGAACTCCTTTAAGGGGCGGTTGGGAGTATCCGTCATGAAAAACTGGAGTGTGTGTCTGTGTGTGTATGTCTGGTATTTTGACAGATGGCCAGCCCGGACAGATGGCTGAATATTACATGCACACTGACCACTGTAATCACCAAGTCAGAGGATCCCTATCTTTACCCCAACCAGCTAGCGCTAGCTTTAGCCTTTAGCCTAGGTGCCCTGTCATGGTCATGGTCACGGCAATCATTGCAATAATTGATTGATTTGACCGTAACAGTGAAAATCTATCAGAATTACACTCATTTCCCAGAAAGGGTCCTTGATGTTTTGAGGATGTTCTGACCAGCTCAGAGATTTACCCTGAGCCACAGCTGTGGAAATACTAATGCTGTCTGACAGCAGCCCTGCTGAAAACATGAACCAGTTCCACTGTGAAACACACTCGTCATTTTCCCCCCAGCATTTTTTGCGTCATGAGTCAGCTAGTCTGTACAGAACAAGCTCGGTGGGTTTTCATTGGCTCGTGTCATTGCTCACCTCTGAGAGTGCTTCTGAGGAAACTGGGCATGAACTGGATTTTTTTTCCCTCCATTTCCTGTCCTCTTACATAGCAGTTCGACTTGAAGGGCACTTCCTAGGCTTCTTTCCCTGCTATGCTTGTCTGCTTATTAGAATGTCATAGAACATCAGTGTGTCCAGTTGTTATTCTGAGATCCAAGGGTATGATCATGCTCCACACCTTGGCAGTGTACATCGAACCCACACACGCACACACAGACACACACACACGCACACGCACACAAACACACACACATGTTTGCTGTTTCAAACAGGCAAATATAAAGGTCCCTCCTGTCTCACTGATAGATTGAGGGGCACTGGAGTAAAAAAAAAACTGTTGTTGCTGAGTCATTTGAGTGCACTTGGCCGTGTTGTGTGTGTGTGTGTGTGTGTGTGTGTGTGTGTGTGTGTGTGTGTGTGTGTGTGTGTGTGTGTGTGTGTGTGTGTGTGTGTCTGTGTATGTGCTCTGCCTTCCCGTGTGCAATGGGCTGTTATTGATTTTGGTGGAAGTGTATCAGATGGCCATACGCTCCAGTTTATCATTTATTTAGCAGTCGCTTCCTGGAACTACACACACACACACACACACACACGCATGAACCCCAGACACGCACACACGACCAGTGGGATATGTATGTTATTGCTCCAGATATTCAATGTTTCTTATTATTTATAATCCCTGTGTTTATAATCCTGCCTGGTCTTTAATCGCTACCAGTTCATGTAGCCACTAGTCAAACACCCTCTGCTTGTTATTCAGTTTTCTTGGGTCCAAAGTTGAAATTACTCAAGCAGTTTATGTACCCTGGGACTGTGTGTGTGAGAGTGTGTGAGTGAGAGGGGTTATCTTGGCTCAGTGTGTATGTTTCCACAGCAATGTTGTCGGCTCTGCAGTGTTTATGTGGTGTCTTATGCTGTGTGCATCCCCATAGCAACAAGCTTCTGTCTCTGTCACCAATCAAATACCAGTACAGTCAGCTGAGTTTTCTCTTTCTCAGTCTCGCGCATACACAAACAGATTCTCTCTCACACACACACACACACGCTCTCTGACTTAAAGCATTTGCCTTTGGGAGCGAATAGTCTACGCAGATGTACACTTACTTAAACATAGAGGCAGACAGACACTCAAACACACACACTCAAACACACTTGGTCAAACACAGACCTATACTGAAACACTGCTTTCCTGTGAGCGTAATACGTTTAGGCAGGCTTAAGCAGGTTGTGACTTAGCATGAATTATGAAAGCGTTGTTTCTGTGTGTGTGTGTGTGTGTGTGTGTGTGTGTGTGTGTGTGTGTGTGTGTGTGTGCGTTTGTGTGTGTGCATGCCTGTATGTCCAAAAGGGACTCAGTGAAGCAGAGGTATAGAAAGAAAAAATTAACAGAGAAATACTTAGAGAACGACATATTGCCTCAAACGCTCCTCTCTCACCATTTTCACTCAATGCTGAAGAGCTGCAAAATGTTCCGTATGTGTGTGTTTGTGTGAGAGAGGGAGAAACTGTGTGTTAGTGCTGAATCAGGGCTTTCTGCTCCTGTGCCGGGATGTGAGTGCTGCTGGTCCCATGGACGGGGAGTTTGAGGAACTGCTGAGGGCGAGCAGTTGGGTTGGGGGGTGGGGGTAGGGGGTGGTTGAGTAAGCTCCACTTTTCCCAGGAACACAGACGACGATGAGACTACTCTGGGGGGGCCATGTTTCTTTCCAGTGAAGTCTCTCACCAACCGATGAATAATGCTGGTGTGTTTGAACAGCGTTTGAACACTTGGTGCTCCAGTGAAAGTGTAGTTTGGTCCACATTGGCTGACTATGGAGCGGTAGACATTGGCTGTGGAGGAGGGGGGTTGATTTGAGTCCCCCTGTACATCGCAGAGGCTCTTGATGCTTGATGTCTGTATTGAGCTTGTGTTTCGCTCTTGTTGGGAGCACAAAGCACTCCAAGGTCATTCTGTGAAAGCAATATGTGTTCGTGTGTTCAAGCAAACAGACCCTGTGACGAGCGTGTGACCAGATGAGGAGGGCCAATGAATATGAGCCATCTGTTAGGCCAGAGCAAATAGCTTTTTTTTATCAATGAACCCAGTAGCTAGATAAATATAGAGAATTTGAGTGAGCTTCAGATATAAATAGTTGATTTGAAGTTATTATTAAACTGAACCAACCGCCTAACAAATCACAGTTGTTGAGGCATTAGTGAGGTAATTGCATGCAACTTAAATTAGGTAATGGATTGGGCTGTTTCCAAGACAAAGAATGTCAGTTAAAAAACCTGCTTCTGCTTGTAAGAATAAGAATGGTTCCTGGTTTAAATGTTTTATTTCATGAGAAGTAAACAGCCACTGCCCTTTAAAAAGGGAACTGACCACCTTTAGTTCCTGTTTAAGGCCGTGAGGTTCTGGTCTTGTGCAGAAAGATCAGTTAGCATTGACTATATGCGAAGTACTGAAGGGACTACAGGATGGTAGTTTCATTTTAGTTAGCAGCAAGTTCATAGATCATCTCTTTCTGTCTTTCGGCAATCATCTTTTCGCTGTCATTTCAGGTTTCTATGTACTTCGATTAGGGTTTGCAGTTCCATTTTAGAAATGTGTAATCAATCAGTCTACCTACGGAAGCTCTAGAGGCCAGTTTGGTTCTCCCAGGATCAGGAGAATTCTCACGATCAAAAATATGAGCGAGAAACAAACATGTCTGGAGCCCTCCAGCCTCTATGGGTTGGGTAAAGAAGATTGTTATTGTTTTTGTGATCTCATGTCAGAGTCATGTGATGACAGAGATCAAGAGGTCTATTACCCAACCCCGTGGGTGTCCCCTTTTTGCCTTACTTATCATCTGCTTTCTGTAAAGATCATTTATAGTTCTCCTTTCAGGACACACACACATATATATACACAAACACACTCCCACACACACACATTACTGTGATTCTGCCTCAGCCGATGACCAGGATATGTACATCTGTTCTAGTTGACCTGTAGATGTGTGCAGATGATTGAATGGAACAGACCGCAGTGTGACTGACTTATAAGGAACTTCTAAGCAATGTGAACCTTACTTTTCTCTCTCTCTCTCTGTGTCTCTCTCTCCCTTTCTCTGGAATATGAGTTGTGCAGACCGGATGAGTCACTGTGGTGTCAGAGTGCATTACCCTCATCTGATTCCAAACACCCATAGACCCTCCCGTTGTCTGGCACGAATATGTGCGCCAACGCACACTCATGGGGGAACACACATCTGCTCCTTTGCATGCATGCATGCATAGACACACACACACACACACACACACACACACACACACATACACATGCTCATCCTTGCCTCATTTGAGCATGACTATGCCGCCCACACTGCAGCTGAGGCCAGGTATGTGAAGTGATTGACTCCGATTAGCAGAGAAGGCGAAAGAGAATTTTCCGGGTGGGGTGCATGCACTTTTCCCCTGTCGTGTCTCGAGCTTCACACACATGTGCCCCACAAACTAGGCACACACACACACACACACACACATACAAGCACAAACACATACACACCACCCACATGCAGGCAATTTCATCAAAGGCATATCTTGCCAGAACTTCTCCGTTTGTTTATCTCTTTTCCCCCTCACATAAACACGTGTGTACACACAGTCGCACACACACACACTCTTTCATGTATGCTCACATGTCTCATATTCACATCTGACGCACACAAACCCAAGCAGAGATTCACTCTTGAAATATGCAGCATAGCCTCGATAGAGCTGGCGTATTTAAGCAGGAAGCATTTGTTTTATCCTCCAGTGAAGGCCTCCACAGTGACCCTGGTGGTGGACGGAAGTATTGCAGTGGGCTTATGGCCAGACCTGAGGAGTCTGTGCTAATGACTGTTGCTCTAAGGCCAAGTGTGTGTTTGTGTGTGAGCGAGCGACAGAATGTGTGTGTTTTCTCAGTTTTCAGCTGAGTAACTTTGGCCAAATGACTTGCTGGGTGTATCTTGCTGTGCCTACTACAGCACAGAGACATGTGCATGTGGACACACACACACACACACACACACACTCACTCACAGTACTTTGTCTGTAAATAGCCAAGCAGGAAATTATTGAAGAGGTTTTGATGTGTCCCGATTATGCATGGTCCTTGTGTGTGCTGTGTATGCTTGTTAAATATGTGTGTGTGTGCGTGCGTGCGGCTTTTCTTTCTTGCTCTGTGTGTGTGCATGTCTGTGTCTGTGCCGGCTCGGGCTGTGTGTGTGTGGGTGTGTCGTACTTGCCAGCTGATGCAGTGCAGGGACTTGAGAGCTGAGGGAGAGAGCGCTCTCTCAGACTGTACAAAAGGCCAAGGACAGAGTAGTGTGTGTGTTTGTGTGTGTGTGTCACACTGGCCCTAATATCCCCCAGAGGCATCCTTTTCTTCTTGTGCAGAGGACAACATCTCTCCTGTTTTCTCTCTCTCGCTCTGAAACACTCTTGTTGTCTCTCACTCCGTCTCTCTCACTCTGTCTCTCTCACTCTGTCTCTCTTTCCCTCTCCTTCTCACCACTTTCCTTCCCCACATTGCTGTGATGATGCATTGGTATAGGTATGCAGTAGCAGAGCACAGTAATCATGACTGATGCCCCTCATCACTCGCTCACTCTCAATCCAACCTGTTTGGAAATGCTTCACTGGAAAAGGCTGTTATGCGTCATAAGGTGCAGAAAGACAAAGCCTTGTAATAGCAGTCCAAGAATTTTAATAATATATTTTTCTTTCTTTCTCTCTCTCTCTCACTCTCCCCCCTTACTCCTTTCCCCCCCTCTACGTCTATCTCTCTCGCTCTCTCTCTCTCTTTCTCTGCAGTCACTCTCACTCGCAGGGCTCGATGGCGGCGGTGGTGCGTGGCAGCGGTGAGTGGTCGTGCGGCCGCTGCACCTTCCTGAACGCCGGCGGCTCGCCACGCTGCTCCATCTGCGAGGCGCCCCGGCAGAAGCCCGACCTCAACCACATCCTGCGGCTGAGCGCCGAGGAGCCGCGCTGGGCCTGCGCCCGCTGCACGCTCACCAACCCGCACGCCGCCGGCGCCTGCTCCGTGTGCGGGGCCGCCCCCAACGGGCCCCAGCTGGCCCTGCCCCAGGCCCCGCCCAAAGCCGTCACCACCATCGCGCCGCCCCTGGACTCGCCGGCCACACCCAGCCCCGGGGAGCCCCCAGCAGGGCCAGTGGAGGAGCCGGTCAGGAGGATGGAGGTGATCGCCAACGGGGACGTGGGGGAGGTGATAGGGGGCTGGGCGTGCCCACGGTGCACGCTGCACAACACGCCGGTGGCCATGTCGTGCTCGGCCTGCGGCGGCCCCCGTAAGCTGTCGCTGCCCAAGATCCCGCCGGAGGCGCTGGTGGTGCCAGAGGTACGCACGCCGGTGCTGGGCTTCCCTGGACACGTGGCTGCTTCTGGCCAGACCCCGCCCCTCATCGACCTCACGGAAGACACGCCCCTCCCGGCCACGCCTGAGCCGGTGGTGACGCCCCTCTCCGCCTCGGCCCCGCCCACGTCTCTCCAGAACAACCCCGTGCCGCGCAGCAGGAGGGAGGTGCCGCCCCCCAGCAGACAGTCCAACGCAGATGCCAAACACACACACGCACACACCACGCCTGCTGCTACCGTCGAGCCCTTACTAGGCAAACGTCTGAGCGTGCTGGAGGAGGAGGACGCCCACCCGCACTCGCACCCTCACGCGTACACACACACCCCCGGCCCAGTCACCTCACCGCCCTCCTGGAAGTGCCCCGGCTGCTCGGGATTGGCCGGCGGCCGCTGCGAGGCCTGTCGCTCAACCATACGCTCCACCTCTTCCTGTGCGACAACCTCATCGACGTCCTCTTCCTCCTCCTCTTCCTCCTCGTCGTCGGCACCCGGGGACGTGATCGACCTGGTGGGGGAGTCTGTGCGCTTCACGCCGGCCTCCCCCTCCAGCCCTGACTTCAGCTCGTGGGCCTGCTCCAAGTGCACGCTGCGTAACCCCACCTCTGCTCCTCACTGCTCGGCCTGTGGCTCCTCCAAGCTGCACGGCTTCTCCGACCCCGCCGCCACCCCGCGCTTCCAGCCCTCGGCCCGCTGCTGCCCCCACTGTGGCCTCCCTGGCGCCTGTGGATGCAAGCCGTCCTCGGTCCTGCCCACCGCTGCCCCGCGCAAGACCGCCCGCGTATACCCTTCCCTCGCCGTGACTTCCTCGTCGTCCTCGTCCGCTCCTGCCGCCGGCCCCTCGTTGGCGATAGTGGCGGTGGTGGGGGGCCAGTGGGCGTGCCCGGCATGTACGCTCCTGAACGAGGGCCGTGCCAAGCACTGCGCCGCATGCCACACGCCGCAGCAGTACCTGACGCTGCGCAAGCTGGGCAAGCCCCTGAAGCGCAGGGAGAGTGTGCACGTGGAGGCCCGCCGCCGGACCGACGAGGGAGAGGCCAAAGAGCTGTGGGAGAACATCGTCAGCTTCTGCAGAGAGGTATGAGCGCAGAGAGTTAGTGTGTGTGTGTGTGTGTGTGTGTGTGTGTGTGTGTGTGTGTGTGTGTGTGCGAGTGTGTGTGAGAAAGAAAGAGAGAGAGAGATCGAATGTGAGTCCTCTCATGGACTGTTTGATCTGCTCAGAGGAAACTGTTAAAGAAGACCTATTATGCTCATAATACATTTTTTGAGGTCTACTATAATATATTAACATATATTTCATAATACTGTACATCTATTGCCTCTATGTCTAAAGCGCTCCTGTGTCAACAAGCCCGCCCCACTCTCCATGAGCCCAGTGTCTTCTGACTGGTCAGAGCGGCACAGCAAAGTACCGCTTGAAAACCAGGTACAATTATTTGTTAGATTTATCAATGATAATAAATGATCCGAAGTTTATGATTGAAGAAGGTTTTGATTGATTAGACTGCTTTTCTGTAGGAAACTCTATTTTGCTTTTTAGGCACAATTTTCAAGCTGTACTTTGCCTTAGAAAATTAATTCCAGTGTCTGGTGGTTTCCAAGCTGTTTGTTGTCCCAGGAACGGACATGCAGTCCTCAGCAGGCAGACAGAACTCTGCATAAAACCAGGGAATTAGAAACTGACCTAGCCGGTTGGTCATAACATTACAGCTTGTAATCATAAATCCATCTCTACACTTTTACACTGTAGAAAAAAAACAGTGGGCCTGCATATGGTTAGCAATTATCAACCATAAGATAATTTGGCAAGTTAGCCTGCTTAGCTACAGCCAACTCCGCACTTGAACACTCATAGTGGCTACCTTGTTGTTTGTTTTATCACAAATCCACAAATAGTAATGCCTGCTTACAGGTTGTGAACCTGAGTTTCCACACAAAGCTGTTACTGCTCTGTCCTTCAGGAGTAAGAGCTGCGGAAACCCAGCATCAAACTGAAGACGTTTTTGAAGCAGTCTTCTGTGAAGCGCCCGGCACACAGTAAAACACAATATCAAACAAAAACTTCTTTGTTGTTCTGCCTTTGGCAGAGCATACAAAGAAGATTTCCCCTCACCACACAGAACAAAGCATCTTCTCGCCATGGTTACAAGACTGAACCAACTCTTCCCGGCCTCCAGTAGTTGCTGTTCCTTGTGTGAGGGCGTGCCAAGCTTGCCACTAGGTGGGCAATAGATTCTGTTACGAGATTGCATCATCTTGTAAGGAAAAGGGCTGGAATTCCAACGAGGCATTACAGGCAGCTGAGAACTGGTTTCTATGGGAGAGAGTTACTCCCTCTGGCTTGCATTTTGGGCTTTGATACTTTGCAGACCGTTTATGTGCGGGAAGAGCTACATAACACACTACAGGAAAAGGGAAAAGCATTATAGGTTCTCTTTAACTTATCTAAGGAGGTATGGAGAGAGAGTGAGTGAGTGTGTCTAAATGTATTCTATCAGGGATTAAAGTTCTCAATAGCTACGGCAGATTTCCGTTAATTGGATTCCAGAGAGGCCGTGTATGAGATCAGTGAAGATCTGAAAGGGGGGGGGGGGACACGAGGTGAGGGGTGTGTTACTGGACCAGGTGAAAGGCAGCTGATTTGTACAGGCATGGGCACTGTGAGATGGGGATATTCCCAAGGACCATTCCCTGGCAGGGGGCCCTCATTAGATCATAATTACCTATGTTATTATCATATATCAGTAAGTGTCATTAATGTTACAATTTGATCAACTTTTAAATTAAACATACAAAAAAAATAATTAAACTATAATACAACTATTACATTTACATTTACACAGCAAAAGATGGTCTTTAACACATTTGTTGTAGTGCATCATATTATCTTATATCTATTGAATAGTTAGCCTATTCATCAAACAGAAACTGCATTCAAATGCATATAGCGAATCAACATATGAGGAAGAGAGGTGGATGAACCTTTTTTACATGTTAACTTATGAGCACAGCGGGTTAAAAAAAAAAGCTCTAAAAAGGCGGATCTAATGTGGAGTCTCTAACTTTTTTTAACAAATTTCCGTCAGAGGATGTTTTGTGCTTTTATCCCTGTTGTACACATTGATTGTGTAGCCTGAGGAAATACATGCTTAGCTAAGCTGATGCAGAGATGCAATAATTGTGTGAGTGTGTTTAGGTGTGTGTACCTTCGTTTGTATTTTAATCATGTTCAAATGTTTAATGTGTTACGGTGTGTATGCGTGAGAGTTAATGTTTTGTGTTAGAGAGCAAGTGTGTATTTGAGTGCTTTTAGGGCGCGCTCGATTCACATTGTGCTATGGTTGATTGAACTGTGTGCTCTGATGTAGCTAATGTGAGGTGTGAATGTTAGCCTAGCATTTCATTGTGTGTGTTTGTGTGCAGTGATTTTGTAAATCATAACTTCAGGGTTTCGCACACCTTTTAAAACATTCTAATAGAAACAATCAGAAGTTGTCACAGTCACTGAGAAGCAGCCGACTGGGCCTGGAGAGGATGATGGGAGTGCGGAATCAACCTGCTCTTTAAAACGAGCCCCTGAGTCAAGCCCCCTGTGACCCCTCATTTCCAACCTTAGCTACGTCTTAAAAATAGCCCAAATTGGCAAGAAAACTGCAGACAGGGCAACCCAGATATGCGTGCATTTCTACTGAGGTCAGTGAGTGTGTGTGTGTGTGTGTGTGTGTGTGTGTGTGTGTGTGTGTGTGTGTGTGTGTGTGTGTGTGTGTGTTTCAGCCATATGCGCACAAATCAGGTTTGTTAAGTGTGAGTGTGAACACTGACACATGCAAGGTGTCAATGCCATATTTCTACAAACCAAGTTTGTGTAAGGTGTGAGCCTTCGCACATGCAAGAAAGAGAGAGTGTGTGTGTGTGTGTGTGTTTTGGCCCTTCTGCACACGGCTTGCTGATCCTGTGCATTCACTGATGCTGAGTACCTGCCTGACGGTGGCTCTAGTTGTTTTGCCCTGGTGAGAAATCGATGACTGCAGCGCGGATGAGCGAATCATTTATCATCCTGTTGAAACAACTGTCTGAAGCGCTAGCACATGCTAGCATTAAACACACTAGCCTCTGAGCCAGACCCCGCCAGAGTACCCCTACTGATCAGAGCTCCTGATTGAAGTGGCATTTACCCCCCAAAACAACAACAGGCCCAATTAGTGGAGCATCAGACTAACATGTAGATGATTTGCTGATTTGTTTAGCATTTTACACTCTAAGTGTACAAGACAAGGGGAGAGTGTTCTTTTGTGTCTAGACCTGTGGGAGTAGTGACTTCAAAAGGCACTGATAAAATGCCGACATTGCGGAAGGCTCGTTTCAAAACACCGGCCTCCCTAACCATACTGTTTGAGTTTCTTTTCCCCAGGTATTATGAAACTGATTTAATTGTCTGCCTCGAATGAGACAAAGCGTGCAAAATGGGGAGGTTTGTTGAGAGGGTTTATGATAAAGCAGTCTTTCTCTGGTCCTGCTTGGCGTCTGAAGTACAGACTGAATACATTCAGTGTGATTTTTAAGGCCCTTGATTAGCCCAAGCAGACACTCCGCTAATGAAGAGTGCTTCTGGTGATTCAGTCAGGTAAACATGGCAGGGAAATTAGGGGACTAAATTAGGCTGCATCCTGTCTATTATGACGACCACTAGTTTCATCCAACTAAATGGCTGGGTAACTCTGCAGAGAACTTTGGTGCGTAGGGAAAAGCCCTGTTTGTGTCTTGAAAGATGAACATGGGAAGGCCTTCAAACAGCTGCTGGGTCATTGAGCAGGGCCCTCAGCCTCCTTAAGTGGAGCAAGGTTTTTGATTAATATCACTACAATCACTTGCTGAAGCTTGTGGATTGCTCTGTGGAGAAATCTACTTGTAAACTCTTCACAGTGAGAGTTTCTGGATGAAGTGCCAGTCGAAGACTACATAGGCACATAGTATCTTTGGTTAAATCATGAAGTCTGAAGTGAAAGCCATGAATGTCTACATAGTGTTGTATGGTGTATAACAGTAGGTGGTTCAGCCGAGGCTCACGGTGTAAGTGACAGAATCCCCCATACAAAGCTGAAACGGATCCACAGTATTAAAGTTTGAACATTTTGCTGTGTGTGTGGGCCACCGTAGGGAAGTATGTGTTATTCCTACGTAGTGTTCGTTTTACCTGTAGCTCTTAATGTGAATGGAGAAATCTTCCCCTCTTTTCCGTTGACTTGTATGTGTCCATTAAATAGCTAGTTAGATAAGGCTGAGTAGCATGTGTATAAAACGACAGTGAATGGTCCAGGATAATGTTGTCAATTTCTCCTGCATCAACCAAAGAACGGTCATTCTACTGCAGCTGATGCTTTATGTACGGCAGTGACTGATAATGATGACAATGGTCTTCCAGGGTGCTAAGGTGCAAGGGCCAATAGGTTTTAGGAGACTCCCAAATCTCAAAGTCAAAGTCACAGGCGAACATCCTTTCCCCATTAACCACGTCTCTGACCTTTCTGGCTGTCCAGTTTATTGTGTTCTGATCCACCATTGACTGAAACAAATTCCAAAGTCAACCATACCAATCTACCCATCCTTAAGTGGTCACATATTAGCCAACACATGAACACACACACACACACACACACACACACAGACACTCACTCACAATCCCACTCAAATGGAGTCATCTATGTAGAAGAGTAGAGTGATGTGATGTCCATGTTGTCAGGCCTGGCTCAATCTCTAGTTGAGTGGCAGTCCGAGCGATTACGGCCTCATCCTCCAATTGGAGATTCATTAAACAGAAGGGATATGAGCCTGGGCAAATTAATAAATGACATTTAATCAAGAAAATCCTATTACTCTCCAATGATGGTGGACAACCAGAGTTGTGTGGTTATAGAGGTGCAGGCGTATATGCACTCACACACACACACATCTGCCCACATACATAGTATAAAAATGAACATTTGGGGCGTGAAAGGGTATCTGTTCATTAGATTGAGGAACCTTTGGTCTGTAAATTGAGATGAATGTTCATTTATATAAGCAAGTGTGTGTGTGTACATGCATACATACAGCTAACAGAAAAGGCTTTTGTCAACTCCTATTTTTCTTTTCTTTTCTATCTCCCTCTTTTTCTCCCTCTCCCCCTCTCTCTCTCTCCCCCTCACTCTCTCTCCCATCTATCGCTCTCTCTCTGTTCTCCTCTCCATCTCCCTCTCCTCTCATCCATGACTCTGTGCGTTCACACTAAGGTGAACTCAGTAGTGTATTTTTAGAAACAGTCATAGCAGCAATTATACAGCTCCCCAAAGCGGACATAATCACACACACACACACACACACACACTCCTGCAGGCATATAACTCAATGCACTTCATCCGTAGATTGTGTGCGCAAATATATATCTTTGTGTGTATGTGTGTGTGTGTATGTGTGTGAGATAGTTTGAATAATGCATGGAGTTGGATTGTGTGTAGGAAAGAGAGAATGAGGAAGTCAGATATAATAAAAATAATGAAGTGTGTGTGTACGCACACACATTTCCTAGAAATTGAGGTTTTATCATAATGCTGTATAGCGAATGAAGGGAAATGATGGGCACTAGCTGAATAAGTGACCTCTCTACTCTCTTCTCTCGCACACACACACACACACACACATACAAAAACAAGGTCTATTCTGCTTGAGTGGGATGCTTGTAACCAGTGATTTGGCCACTGTCCCCAAGTTGTCCCCAACTTATCCGTGTGTGGGTGCCTCTCTCTCTCTCTCTCTCTCTTCTGTTTGTTTTGTGATTTTTGACCTTTATGAAAGTGTGCTCGATGAAGTGCAAAGCAAGCCTCATTAAATACCATTTTAAAAACATGAAGAAAGGATTCAGTTTAGTGGCTGTAGTTGGAGAAGAGAGTTGTTCAGAGGCGCTTGACGTGGTACACATAGGATTAGATGGATTGATGAGGCTCACAGTATGCTAGATTTGTGTGTGTGTGTGTGTGTGTGTGTGTGTGTGTGTGTGTGTGTGTGTGTGTGTGTGTGTGTGTGTGTGTGTGTGTGTGTGTGTGTGTGTGTGTGTGTGTGTGTGTGTGTGTGTGTGTGCTTTTCAGTGCCAAGGCAGTATTCTGTTGTAGTTATACCAGTGAAGCTCTCATTTAATTGAACGTACGACATGGACATGGCATGTTTGTTTGTGTCTGACTGTTCAGGAAATGTAACATGAAGAATGCAGTTAGTAATGGGTTTGTGTGTTTGTCTGTGTCAGAATGCGGTTAACTTTGTGGATGACAGTTTCCCACCGGGTCCTCGCTCAGTGGGCTTTCCTGAGAGTGACAGCGTCCAGCAGCGAATCAAGAAGTGGCTCCGCCCACACGAGATCAACTGCAACAACTTCAAAGAGCGTGGTGTCAAGTGGAGTGTGTTCCGGACGCCCCGCCCCTCGGACATACTGCAAGGACTCCTGGGAAACTGCTGGTGGGTGATGGTGTGTTTTCTAGTGTGTGTCCAATGAAGAGATATTTAAAATGAGAATGTATTGCATCAGCACCATTCAAATGCTTATCATTTGGCAATATTATCTTTACTGTCTGTGTGTGTGTGTCCATTTTTACCTGTGTGTGTTTGCATGTGTTTGTGGTCTTTCTTGTGTCTGCTGTTCTTTAGGAATGTCAGTCCTCTGGTAAACATAAAGAGTCCCTCTCTGCTGTCACACCCAGGCACTCATAATCCTCTTGCATGAATTCTGTGTGTGTGTGTGTGTGTGTGTGTGTGTGTGTGTGTGTGTGTGTGTGTGTGTGTGTGTGTGTGTGTGTGGTGTGTGTGTGTGTGTGTGTGTGTGTGTGTGTGTGTGTGTGTGTGTGTGTGTGTGTGTGTGTGTGTGTGGTGTGTGTGGTGTGTGTGGTGTGTGTGTGTGTGTGTGTGTGTGTGTGTGTGTGTGTGTGTGTGTGTGTGTGTGTGTGTGTGTGCGTGCGCGCGCGCGTGATCAGTGGTCAGCCCTGAGTTTTTGACCATTGGGCACTCTGAGATACATTCCCCCCCCCCCCCCCCCCCCCATCATCAGCTGCAGGTCTACTTTGTCCTCTGTTCAAGGACTTTCTCAGATTGGACTCTGGGCCCCAATCACGGAGCCCCCACCTTCCCCAAACACACTAACACCCTCTCCCACGCTCACTCGCTCACCCACTCACTCCCCACTAACCTCCTCCCCTCTGCGGACTCACTCGCATCTAGTCTCTGAAACACAGAGGCTAAAGGTGGATCCTACATGTTATTTCAAATGTGCTCACTTTCAATGTTCATCTCTGTGATCTCCTCTCTCTTCTTCTCTTTTCTTTCCTAGTCTCTCTCCCTCCCTCCCCCCCTCCCTCCCAGATCTGTGCTTGTTTCTCTGTCAGCTCTATACAGTTTCTTCTACCACTGGACTTTTCTCACACACACACACGCACGCACACACACACGCACGCACGCACGCACGCACGCACGCACGCACGCACGCACGCACGCACGCACGCACGCACGCACGCACGCACGCACGCACGCACGCACGCACGCACGCACGCACGCACGCACGCACGCACGCACGCACGCACGCACGCACGCACGCACGCACGCACACACACACACACACACACACACACACACACACACACACACACACACACACACACACACACACTCGCACACACTCGCACTCTTTCTCTCTGTCTATTTTTCTATTGTTCTGCTGTTTCAGACCTCTTCCCTAGGGACAACCAAGCACTACTTGTTTTTTGTTTGTTTGTTGTTTTTGGCCTGCGGTAACATTCCTCTTCCTCCCCTCCTCCCCTTCAGGTTCCTGAGTGCGTTGGCGGTGCTAGCGGAGCGGCCCGAGCTGGTGGAGAGGGTGATGATCACGAGGACCATCTGCACTGAGGGGGCCTATCAGGTGCGCCTGTGTAAGGACGGCACCTGGACCACCGTGCTGGTAGATGACATGCTGCCCTGTGACGAGTATGGCTATCTGCTCTTCTCACAGGTACCCTGTGTGTGTGTGTGTGTGTGTGTGTGTGTGTGTGTGTGTGTGTGTGTGTGTGTGTGTGTGTCTGTCATGAGTGCAGCTACTTGCTGTGTGTGTGTGTCTGTCTGTCCGACCTGAAATGAGTACAGCTACTTGCTGTGTGTGTGTGTGTGTGTGGGGGGGTGTGTCTCTCTGTCTGTCCTGTAATGAGTTCTGCTACTTGCTGTCTGTCTGTGTGTGTGTGTGTGTCTGTCTGTCCTGTAATGAGTGCAGCTACTTGCTGTGTGTGTGTGTGTGTGTGTGTGTGTGTGTGTGTGTGTGTGTTTAGGCAGTTCTGGCACAGAAATGCTATCCCTGGACGTTCTGTTTCTATTAAAGAGGACACAGAAGGTGCGTCTTTAGCAGAAGGCTGATTGGATGCATCAGGCCATATGTGTGCATGTAACATTGGGGACGCACATTTAGAAAGAGGCTATTTTTACAAGCTAGCTCCACTTTGTTCAGAGTTGCCATTTTTGGCCACATCACAAATACATCAGTGCTGTATACTGGCCAGGTTTAAACAGTCATATAGAAGGACTTGGCAGAATGCTTGTGTTTTTCTGAATTCTCTTTCTCCCCCTCTTTCTCTCTCTCTCTCGCTCTCGCTCTCTTTCACTTTATATATGTATATATATATATATTTACTCAGCATGAGGTGTCATCTTTTTTGGACCATATAGAATATGTAGACCTGAATGGCTATATACTCATCATCTCTGTCCCAGTCCCAGAACTCAGGAGCTTCAAAGGAGTTGTCTGAGGCTGCTGAAAAAGTGAGCCAGTGGTTGTGGCAGAGACGCTCACACACTACAGGGGGTTGTGAAATAATCTAACCTAGAACTGAGATGCATGAAGTCTTGTCTGAGTCTTGTCTATCTTGTTGTATCTGTCGTTGTTTCTGGTAGTGACATGTACCATAACCGAGCAGGGTTAGAGTCTTCAGGAGGTGTCATGGGCCTAATTCAACTAAACATTGATAAAGGAAGATGCTTGCTTGGAAACCTAGTGAAATGCACACAAAGGCAGCTTTGTTGTTGTTGTATCCTGCTGCTCAGGTTCTGTGGTTGGGCAGTCATGTTGTTGTGTTTAGCAGTGGTGGGCTACAGACAGTGCATGTTGTACTGTGAAGGAAGGCCTTTATGGGTCGTGGGTACAACATGCCTTTCTCCAGTCGATTGTGCATTGTTGTTAAATTGGTTGCTGGCTATAAGTACTTGCATGTGACAGCGGGAGGATTGGCCGCTGTGGGAAGTACCCAAGCAGTACCCTTTTCCTTTCTAACTAAAAAAATGTAATTTGCCTGTGTGTGTGTGTTCATCCATCAACTGTGCCCTAAAGCTAAACCCCTCCATGGTAGAATACCTCTCTTTAATCTCTGTTATTCTATTATATTGTGGCGCTGGGGTGTGTGTTTGTTTTTAAACCCTGATCTCTAATGTGCCTGTCAATGTAAGCTCACTGTAATAGCACTAGAGCAACAACATGATAACATCTCTATTGTAAATCAATAGAATCTGGATAGGCAACCCAGCTGTGTGAGTGTGTCTGTGTGTGTGTCTCTGTGTGTGTCTCTGTGTGTGTCTCTGTGTGTGTGTGTGTGTGTGTGTGTGAAAGAAGAAGCTGGTGAAATGTCTCTTTGCATGTGTGTCTGTGTTGTTTTTACTCTTTTACTCTTTACTCTCACTCTCTTTACTCTTGTCACTCTTCCAATCTCCCTTCTTTGGTTAATTTCGCTCAACATATCTCTCTCTCTCTCTCTCTCTCTCTCTCTCTCTCTCTCTCTCTCTCTCTCTCTCTCTCTCTCTCCCTGGTTCCATCTACCTATTAACCCTCCTCCCCCCTGTGTCTCTGCAGGCCCAGCGCAGGCAGTTGTGGGTGGCTCTGATCGAGAAGGCTCTGGCCAAGCTGCACGGCTCCTACTTTGCGCTGCAGGCCGGCCGGGCCATCGAGGGGCTGGCCACCCTCACCGGTGCCCCCTGTGAGTCCCTCATGCTGCAGGTCAGCTCCACCAACCCCCGCGAGGAGCCCATCGACACAGACCTCATCTGGGCCAAGATGCTCAGCTCCAAAGAGGCTGGGTGAGTAACAACTGGAGGGAGGGAGGCAGGGAGGGAGGGAGGCAGGGAGGCAGGGAGGGAGGGAGGGAGGGAGGCAGGGAGGGAGAGAGGGAGAGGGAGAGAGAGGGTGGGTGGGTGGGTGGGAGAGATGGAGGGTTGGTTGGTGAAGAGGTCGAGAAAGAGATGTTTCAGAGATGTGACCCACTTTCCTCTGCAGACTGTTTGTCTGTGTGTATTCTTTATTTTTTGTCTGTTGCATTGGAAACACAGTTGCTGACAGGGTCATGACGTGTCTTACAGTTTAATTAAATTTGCTTGGCTGCACAATATAGTCCCTTGAATAGAAATGCAAAGCAAGGAGGTCATACTGCTTTGACTCAAGACTTAGTAAGTGAAAGTGATTGAATCGATGATGAGTGGGAGGGGAGGGAGACTGCAGGGATGAAAAGAAAGCAGCAAGATTAAGAGAAATTCCGAGACGGACGGATGAGCATGAAAAGAAATTACATGCACACAAAAAGGGAGGAAGACGTAGGGTGAGGTTACAGACACACACACAGAGATAGACAGAATGAAATGGAAGTCACATAGGCTTTTTAAATGTTTAGTTTGATAAGACTTGAAGGGCTTGCCTTCAAAGCAGCGGCAGTCCTGCAGGTGTTTGCCCCCCGCTGCTCTGAGCCCCAGCTGGTGCCTCATCACACACACACACACACACACACACACACACACACACACACACACGCTGCAGCTGCAGACACAGACACAGGCCTCCGCTGGGGGAGGCAGGACTATACACTATCACTGGTACTTGGACATGTGACTCTGTGTCTGTTATGTAGTGGTAGATGGCGGGGGGGGGGTTGTCATTGGTTTGCAGTGTTGCTGAACTTTTACCTCGGATGTTTTGTTTCTCCTGCAGGTTCCTGATGGGGGCTTCCTGTGGGGGCGGGAACATGAAAGTGGATGATGTCGTGTACGAGTCGTTGGGGCTCCGCCCCCGTCACGCCTACTCCATCCTGGACGTCCGAGACGTGCAGGGCTACAGGTGAGGGGTCGCGGGGTCATCCATGACGAGAGCAGAGGGGGGAAGCAAAGGACTATGGGTAATGAAAGACAGCAGTGTATGTGAACAGTTTCGACTCCAGCTTCAAAACAAGCCGAGCAGTCACCTGTCGCGACATGACCTGCAGCTCACAACAGGCAGCGCCTGGTTACCGTGGACGCTTGCATAAACACATTGGCTAGACACTGGCAGACTCTTTCCTTGTTTATACCAGCAAGCTCGTCAGGCTAATGTAGTTAGTCAGCTATCAAAGCCTCTGACTGTCTTGCTGTGTGCCTATTAGCGATTAGGGAGCGCAGAAGTGACATTTTTAAAACCAGTGTCAAAACAAGTGAGGTTATGTAGAACTGTTTCTAGGCGATCCCTTCTTTCCCTTGTTTTAAAATCTATTTTTTTATGGTCAGTTCATTTTTTGATTGAGACGTAAGACATTACTTTGCCCTCCCTTCTACCAATGTAGCCGTGTGATTTGACACAGTGAATCTCTGGTTAGACCATTAGCTGACTTGAGCCATGGTTTGGGTGCCATTGTGAATCTTTACTCCAAATTGGGCCTTAAATTCTATTATGTCACATGTTCAAGTCAAGCTACCGGCTGCTGCAATATGAGCAAATTCAACACGAGTCCCCCGCTGTCATTTTAAGAATTCCGTGTGTTCCTAGGCTGCTGCGACTCAGGAACCCCTGGGGCCGGTTCTCGTGGAACGGCAGCTGGTCGGACGAGTGGAGCGACTGGCCCCAGCACCTGCGTCACGAGCTGATGGCCCACGGCAGCAGCGAGGGCGTCTTCTGGATGGAATACGGAGACTTCATCAAGTATGTTTGTCTGACAGCTGTCAATCAACTCACCCCCTCGGGCCTACTGACCAACACACACACACACACACACACACACACACACACACACACACAGCGTTGGGTGGGGGTTGGCTGTAAATAAGGGACAACTCTAACCAAGACACTACTCCCTTATTTAGTACCGCACCGCTACACAATATTAAGCCTATCCGATTGATTTCAGCTGATCACATTTTCTCCATTCATGAAAGCTTGGTGGTACCCTCCATGCCCTTTGCCCTGAGTCTGTGAAAGGTACATTGTGCTAAAAGCACAGCCTCTCCAAACAGGGCAAGACAAATGTGATTCTGTACGTGCATGACCCTCAACAAAAACTGAGAATGCCCCTAAGAGCACTTGGCCAATTGTGCGGGTGAGGGGGTGGGCTGTTTGTCAATATACAGACGCTTTGTCTTCGAGAACAGCCTTGGGGAAAAAAACAGACAGAACCCCCTGTTGTTTTCCCAGGCAATGAAAAAACAGTTGGTCCTTGCCCAGGACTGAAAAGATATTGGATAGCATCTAGCAGTAGCCCTGTTGCTGGCTGAGCTGTTCTGTTCTGTTGAAGTGGCACCACTGGTGCTCAGCTCAGGAGATGAAAGGGAGAGAGGGTGACAGAAAGCTCCCAAAAGGAGGTGAACAGGACTCGCAGTTCCCCCCGGAGACTGAAACATCACTGCACAGAGAATGTGGGAGTCGGTGCACTCTCCTGCAGTAAATGTTCTTCCCCATTGTAAACACTCCTTCCTGCAGAGGCTGACAGTAGACTCCCTCAGCTGTCCTGCAGTGAGATGGGAGACAGCACGGAGATGTCTGTGAGCACTGAGCCGCAGGATGTGTGTGTGTGTGTGTGTGTGTGTGTGTGTGTGTGTGTGTGTGTGTGTGTGTGTGCGTGTGGCAAGACAGAGGTATTTTCAGGATTACCTTTCCATTAGTGAGTCATTAAGGCCTTGAACAGGTGACAGCACTCCCAAGCCAAACAGTTGACGCAGTCAATTAAGCAGGGCTGCAGAGAATCCACACTCACAGACGCACTCACACACCCATACACACACACAGACAGACACACACAAACACTGCACATTTATACTTTGATTAGGCACACCAGGAATCAGTCTCTGAATATGTGTACTGTATTGTGTGATATTTCGAAACACACACACACACAGTGTGAGCAATGCCAGTCTGGTCAGCTGTAATATAGACAGCCACTCCTTTGTGTGGTCATGTTTTATTCAGATGTTTAAGAGTTGCACACAAGAGGCAAATGGTACACTGTGTGTGTGTGTGTGTGTGTGTGTGTGTGTGTGTGTGGCTGTATCTGTGTGCTCTGGGTGTACAGAAGAGGCAGTATCCTTTTGTTTTGTCATATTGGCATAATCTCCTTTTCTATGCTTGGGTATGTATGTTTTTTGTAAAACTGCAAGTTCAGTCTATATTAATATTAGGTCTTGAGTCAGAGAGAGAGAGAGTGAGAGAGAAAGAGAAAGAGTGAACCAGAGGGGGAAAAAGATGAGTGCTGGAAATGGTTCTGAAGAAATCCTGACTCGCTGCTTTGACATAAAGTCTCACTCCAGGGGTGTCTCTGAAAGAGCCGACCCACAGAAAACCTGCTGCCCTCAGAACCCAGTGTGGCTTTCAGGGGGAGGGAGATCTGAAGCAGCCGGCCATTTCCTCACACCCACAGCCCCAGAGTTCATAGAACTCCCGAGTCTGCACACACACACACAAGCACACACATGCACACACATGCACACATACATTCACAAACACATGCACAGATACATTCACACACACATGAACACACACATGAACACACACACACACACTTACAAACACACACACACACAGGGACTCCAACATGACCTGGGCAGGCCTTACATCACATAGGAGTCTTTACAAAGAAGGGGTCATGTTCATGTTAATATTTATGGTAATGAGAAACAACAGCAGCAGCAACAAAAGCAACAATGATGGTAAACAAATTCATTTCCCCCTGTGCTTTTTTGGTTGAAATACGAGGAATCAAACTGGGATAAATGAGCTGGCTGAGTAACTTCGTTAACGTATGACAAATTGTTAAAGCGGTTAAATTGTTAAAGAGGTGTTTTAGAGGGTTTAGAGGTAACTTAAGTCGCTGCGCCGGGCTCGACTTGTTTACCCTGAGAAAGTCTGTCCGCCGCTGCCTGATAAGAGAAGGGGTGTTGGGTTGACCGCGCGAGTGGGTATCACTAAAACCCGTGCCGACTGGCTGCAGTATGGGGGATATTTGAACCTGATGGATATCTTTAGCTTGTGGGTGTGTTGTTTGTGTTTGTGTGGGTGTGTTTTGTGTGTGTGTGCTTGTCTGTTGGGTTTGTTGTGTGTGTGTTTGTGTGCGTGTGGTTTGTGTGTGTGTGGGTGGTGTGTTTTGTGTGCGTGCTTGGGTGCGGTGTTGTGTGTTTTTTGTGTTTTGTGTGTGTGTGTGCGTGTGCGTGTGTGTGTTGTGTGTGCGTGCATGCGAGTGTCACGCGCCTGAGATCTGCCTAGGGAACAAACGTATGCAAACATATGCAGCCAAGCATTTGAAACCCTCGCCCAGTGCCGATGGTATCAGTGGCTGCGGCAGCCGTTTGGTAATTGTGCTTAGCCTTGGCAGCCGTGTGTGTGTGTGTGTGTGTGTGTGTGTGTGTGTGTGTGTGTGTGTGTGTGTGTGTGTGTGTGTGTGTGTGTGTGTGTGAGGGTTGTGGAGCCACAGTAGGACTGAGGAGGAAGCCTTGCCCACTATCAAACAGCACAGGAGGCTGATGTCAAGCTAGGATTGTGTGTTTGTTGGTATGGGTGACCGGGTCCACAGTTCTGAGTCCAAATAATCCCAATGAATGTGGGGCTTTTGTCAGGTAGAATTCACCCGTTTCCAATGGACCCTGTATGAATTTTACATTCAACCACCCTGAAGCACAGTGGGTGCATTCAACTTTAATTTCAGGAAATGTGAGATTGTAATGCTAATGTGGATGCTGACCTGTGTGTGTGTCTGTCTCTCTGTGTGTGTTTCTGTGTGTGTGTGTTTGTGTGTGTGTGTCTGTATGTGTCTGTGTGTGTTTGTGTGTTTGTGTCTTTGTGTGTGTGTCTGTGTGTGTTTGTGTGTGTGTGTCTTTGTGTCTTTGTGTGTGTGTCTGTGTGTGTGTTTGTGTGTGTGTCTGTGTCTCTGTGTGTGTGTGTGCCGTAGGTACTTTGACTCGGTGGACATCTGTAAGATCCACTCTGACTGGCACGAGGTGCGTCTGCAGGGCTGCTTCCCCAGCAGGGCCAGTGGGCCTATCACCGTCACCTCCCTCACCGTGCTGGAGAGGACCGCCCTGGAGTTCGCCCTGTTCCAGGAGGGCAGCAGGTAGACCAAGCACACACACACACACACATACACACTCACACTCGTCACACTGGCCCATTTCCCCGTGCTCTGGCTACACTCAAATAGGCCATTACACAATGTTTGAACCAGCCTGTACAAAAATTAAGCCTAATTCTGTAAAAACAACTAGTTCATCAGTGCTCTTCTCTTTTTTGCTCACTATTTACGGTTCCTTATTTGTGTGTGTGTGTGTGTGTGTGTTTGTGTGTGTGTCGGTGTACGTGTGCGTGTCGGTGTGTGCTTGTGCGTGTGTGTGTGTGTCCCAGACGGTCAGACACAGCGGACAGCCACCTGCTGGATCTGTGCATCATGGTGTTCCGGGCGTCGTTTGGCACAGGGAACAAGCTGACTCTGGGCCGGCTGCTGGCCCACAGCAAGCGCGCGGTGAAGAAGTTTGTGGGGTGCGACGTCATGCTGGAGCCTGGCGAGTACGCGGTGGTCTGCTGTGCCTTCAACCACTGGCAGATGAACCTGGACAGCCCCTCCACGCCAGGTACATTGAAGCACCTCTGGACACACTTGCGTAGTTCCATTCACTCATTATACACGCACGCATACACACACACACACACACACACACACACACACACACACACACACACACACACACACACGCTCACTGACACACACAATGGTTTGTTCCTCCGCAAAAGATGGGTTTTCGGGCTCTGGACTTTCTAAAGCACCTAAAGACTATTTATTTTCACCTATTGCTTAGTCCCGCCTCTCAAGTCATATGAGCCAATCCTGAGCTTACAACTCCGTAGAGTGGCATCAGAAATAGTTTTTTTTTTTTTTTTTTTTTTTTGGTTTAATGCAGATGGAAGTTAAAAAGAAGGTCAAACAATGTGCATGGGGTAAATGCACCTATCGAGATCGCCTCTGTAACACACTTAGACAAACATATACACAGTATCAATGTAAACACTTTGATCTGCTGTGCAAACATACACCAGCCCTTTGCATCGTGTGTGTGTGTGTGTGTGTGTGTGTGTGTGTGTGTGTGTGTGTGTGTGTGTGTTTAGTGTCCAGTCCCACCAGCGCTCGGCGACCCAGTCAGGACTTCCCGGGCTTCATCCTGGCCATCTACAGCTCCCGGCAGGTGATGGTGGAGCAGGTGGAGGCCATCTCAACCACGCTCGCCGACGCCATCATCCTGCTCACCGAGAACAAGGGGGAGCGTCACGAGGTCAGACACACTCCTCTTCTGTGTGTGTGTGTGTGTGTGTGTAGAAGGAGAGAGAAGGCCTCTTTGGTTCGGTTCTGTTTTTGCTCTGCAGTGCAGTGTGCAGCAGAAGTAAACACTGAGTCAGATTCCGAAGAGCAGCTCAAGACCCAGGGTTCCCTCAGTCATGGAATATGGAAGGTTTTTGGCCTCTATTAAAGGGGCAATTCAATGTGCAATTTGCAAATGCATTGAAATATTTAATTTGAATTGCGTTGAAATATTACATTTTAATGAAGTGCATATCATTGCGCCCCCAGTAATTGCATTGTGTGCATCACCACGCTTTTTCAGTGAAGACGTAATTTTCCTCATTCAGTGACTTGGTTCACTTGATTTTCTGGTGAAAGGTTGTTGATGCTTCACTTCAATTGCAATCGGATTACACCAGTGCGGCTGGTGGTTAGAACAAAGTATGAAGTATAAAATGGTGAACACAAGAAAGCTAGGGGTCTGGGGGCGTGCTCCCCAATATGATTTTTTTTATTTGTTTAAATAAGCTGTGAAATGGTGACTTCTGGTGAATTTTGTGGAAACAAATTGGACAAACCTTCACCTTATTCAAGGTATCACATATTACTGCACTCAAACAGTATATGATTATGCTCCCTAGAAAGTACTGGACTTTTCACCTAGTACCAATGTCTGTAGTGCGAGCAGTTTCTCTATCTCTAATAGACATTTACATTTAGTCACTTAGCAGACGCTTTTGTCCAAAGCGACGTACAAGGGAGAGAACAGTCAATCTAAGAGCAATAGAACCTGGTGTAACAATAAATACTGCTTTTTTTTTTTTTAGACATAGCCTAACCAGCCCATTAGAAAAGGAATGGAAAAGGTTGCCTCATTTTCATGCAATAAATTCAAACAATAGCACAATTTTGTGTGCTTTTATGTCGTGAAAGATCATAGAAATGTCATGAGGGGTTCTTGAAAAGTCACGTCAAAGTTGTGAATGAGTGGAAGCCCTGGAGCCTCCACTCACACAGGCCCATCACCCCAAGTGCAGCACCGCCCAGCAGCGGTGCATCAATGAGCTGTCATGGTTGAGAGGTCCATCAGTCTGGCCGTTTGGAAGCAGAGAGTGCAACTGTGGGAGAGATGGACAGAGCAGGACGGTGGGTAGGGAGGGAGGGAGGGATGGGTGGAGTGTGTGATGGGCTGTTTTTTTATATGTTTGTTTACTTGTCTCCGTGGATTTGTTTGGCAGCGTGAGACCAGAATGTCAAGTCAACAAAGCCGTTTGAGTTGATGCAGGGAGAGATGATGATTGTGGTAGTGTGGAGGTGGGAGAGGGTCAAATCCACCGGCTAGAATGGCCAAGAGGAATCAGTACCCACACATACGTTTTTTTCATGACGCTAAGGAAGGAAACATAATGACTTGTGTGTAGGTTGTAATCTTAGTCTCTGAAATAGAAACAGTATTGGAAAGTTACAGCCATTGTTGTTAGAATGTGAATGATGCGTGTTCATGAAGTCCGTTTAGCTGTGTGGTTTACACTGTAGACGGCGGTATCTAATGTGGAGACTGTATAGAGGCTGGTGATTCTAGTGTGGGGAGTGTAGGGTGTTGGGCAGATAAGGTGTGGATGGTGCTAATGGATGAACTTGAGAGAACAGCCTCATGACTCAGTAATGAGCTCTATGGAGAGCCAATAGCTAGGCCTGCACTGGACTGCCACTTTAACTTTAGACGTCCACACCCATTTACACTTTAACTTTAGACTTCCAACGCACATTTACTCTCCCCACTCACACTTTAACTTTAGACTTCCACACCCATTTACACTTTAACTTTAGACGTCCACACCCATTTACACTTTAACTTTAGACTTCCCTCACCTATTTACTCTCCCTACTCACACTTTAACTTTAGACTTCCCGCACCCATTCACTCTCACAGGATTTACAGGTTTACAATAAAAAAGTGAGTCATTCTCTGTCGGGTATCTGGTCAATGAGTTGCTTAAGCTGTCTGGGTAAACTTCAATCTTAGTGAAGGCATGTTTCATTGTAGCAACTCCTCCATCGCCCCCTTGAGGACAAACTGGTACATGACATCAGATTAGATTGAAGCGCAGAAGTCCACAGATATGAACTCTGAAGCGTAAGCCTCTAAGATTTCTACTTCGGTTTCTGATAAATTAAACTGACACCTTCAGCGTGAATTGCAAAGTGTGTGAAATGAAGAAGGCTTTAGCCCGCACCCTTCCTCTCACTGTGTTGATTTGTAGCCGCGAGGCTGTGATTTCCAATGTTTTTTAAATTTTCTCTCAAAATTCACATAGTGCCAGGCTAGTGAGAATATACATTTTTTTTTTTTTTACTGCAGGACAGCTGCTTTCTGTATGCTTAAACTTTAGCAGCATTTGATTAATTGAGTTCTGCACGTCATATACGGCTGGAGCTCATTAAGCAGACTGGCGCAGCTATTGCCCTTATTCTAAGGATGACAACAGTGTCAATTTAAATTCATGGTGTCCTTAAAATATGACCTACTGAAAGCAAGCAAGCGAGTCATTTTCAGCTGATTTAACACACTGTTAAATCTGTTCATAGAAGAGTGCTAATGTTATCCATCATACCCCAGTCAGCATGATAGATGGAGAGAGATAAACGCACAAATTTGAAACTAGAAAAAAGGCCCGTAATTGAATAAAAAGTGTACGTTTAATGAAGACTGAAGTCTAGTGTAATGAATTTGCTTGTTACTTGTTATTGTATTACCAGAGTCTTTTATGCTTCCTGTGTGAAGGCTTGTTCATTCGCACTAGAACTGTTGGGAATAATGTTTTGAATAGAA
>NC_137922.1:37272362-37277362 GCF_963457725.1 Sprattus sprattus | reverse complement strand
AAAACCAACCAATCAAATCAAGTGATAGCTGGAGGAACATGGACCTCCGCTGGATGGGAATGTGATGTATAGAATATTTTACTGATTTTGGAGACAAAAATACTATATGAATATGTATAAATATCTCTGTATGTTACATTTGCAATCTCAGGTTCCATTGGACCAAATAAAGTTTTTTAATGAAATGTGTTTTAATGAATTTGTGTTTATGTTTATGCACACTCTTCAGTGTGGGCATTAACTGCGTTGGATCAGAGAACCCTGATTCGTTCCTAAAGTCAGCTTTTCATTATGTTTCAGTGTTGCAGGTGACCTTGTCTTAATGGTATAATCGGGTAGGTCACAATGTACTTTACTCACATAATACAACATCGGTCAACTATGACTTTCCCTGAAGGCTTTCATTGAAGCCACCCATGTTATCTTCACTGCTATCGAGGATCCCATGCCAGGCTAAATGCCATCTGGTGTGGGTGGAAGCGTCCAGATGTAAATGGAGACGCTGGCACCCTCTCTGGTGCCGGACATGAGAGCTGCTTTTATCTGTAATCAGGTTTTAGGCTTTAGTTTGCACGTGAGCGCGTGGCCCTCTGTGACCCCTCGGCTCCTGATTATGTCACGGCAGACAGCAGGCTCTTAGCAGGCCTGTCAGGTGGAAAAAGCAGAGCTTTAATTGGAGTCGTATTTATTAGGGGAAGTGAGTTGGATACAAATAAACACTGCAGATCCGGTTGAGGAGCTGTCATTGGTGTTTTTTTCCCATCAGTGGTCTTGTTCAGTGTGAGTCGTGTTGCTTACTGTTTTTCATTACATAGAAATAATATATTAATTTGAGTTCTGAGTCCTGAGGGTAGAGATTTGTTTTGGTATGGATTTGTCTTTGCTTCCCCAGATCCAACAGCTCCAGAGTTAGCCAGTGTGACGGTGAGTGATGAGACGGTCTCCTCATGGATTCCCATGGCCACTAGAGGGACACCTGTTGACCTCTCACTTACTCACTTTCTAACTCTCTTACTCTCTCATTCACTTACTCACTTTCTAACTCTCACTCTCTCTCTCTCTCTCTCAAAGCTTTTGTTTTACCTTGAAGCTCTTAGTGTCTCAGCCTATAAGTCTTTCATTGCCCTACCCGGCCCCCTCAACAGCCTATAAGTACTGCATTGCCTTATCCTACCCTCACCAACAGATAGTTTGAACAAAACATAGTTCCTGTTAAGAATAGAATATTCGCATGCCACCAGATTTGATGAGTGCCAGCTTTACCTCATTTTGTTTAGTATAAAGTATACCATTGCTTATAAGTATAGGTTTGTTTAGTATAAAGTATTCCATTGCTTATAAGTATAGGTTTGTTTAGTGTAAAGTATACCATTGCTTATAAGTATAGGTTTGTTTAGTGTAAAGTATAACATTGCTTATAAGTATAAGTTTGTTTAGTTTAAAGTATAACATTGCTTATAAGTTTGTTTAGTATAAAGTGTACCATTGCTAGTAAGTATAAGTTTGTTTAGTATAAAGTATACCACGGCTTATAAGTATGCAATTTAAGCCTAAGGTATAAAAAGTGAACAGTATCTGAACTCAGTTTCTTAAAATTAGGCTAAACCTTAAAATCCTAAGAACTCGAAACGATCTTATCCACCTTTATGTTGTATATAATCAATTTCATACTGAATTACTACTTTTATACGCATTGTTTGTTTAAGTATGTGGATATATTAAGATGGTTCATATCACCTCTCCATGAACTGTCTGTGTGTGGAGGTTCCTCTTTCCTTTACTCTCCCCTGTCTCTCCTCTTCTGGTTTTCCTGTCTGCCCTCCACCCTGTTGCCCCCCATCTTGTGACAGATGGCACTGACTGAGCTTTGCAGTTTTTTATCCATAACTCACCCTTGTCTCTTAAAACAGACCTCTGAACTCTACGGTTACTACCCCCTGCTGGCCAAGTAGCTGACTGTACACCTTGGAAGAGAGAGAGACACAGAGAGAGAGAGAGAGAGAGAGAGAGGCGTGATGGGTGCACACGAGTGTGGGAACAGACAGAAAGACAGAAACAAGGCAGGAGGGAATGGAAGGGGTGGCCCTCTAAATTTGGAAGAGCAGGACCCTTGGATTATCTCTTTTTCCAGGCAGCAAAAGGTAGAGTAAAGGCTTTCTCTCTCTTTCTCTCTCTCTCTCTCTCTCTCTCCCCCTCGCTCTCTTGCTTTTCTTGGACATTTCTTCAGTGTGGTTTCTCTGGCAGTCACTGTAATGATTTCAAAACCAGAAATAATAATAATAGCATGAAATGTATTTGCCATGATCTAATTGGGCCTTTGAAGTCAGATCATACAGAGTTATATTTGAGATGTTGTGAGTTATATTTGAGAAGTCTTGAGTTAAGTTTGAGATTTTGTGAGTTATATTTTAAATGTTAAAGTAACACTATGCAACAATTTGACACTTTTTGAGGTATGGTTTTATAGGCAACTAGTTTTGGTACCATCCTCAAATACATTTTGATAGCATATGGTCATGTGAAGGACAGATAAACACCTGTGTCTTTCTCACTAGCCATCCAGGATATGCCCTACGTATTTCTGTGTTCCGGGCTGAAACACCCTGAAAAAATGGAAGATCAGCTTTCACAGCATGACATTGCTAGATATACTGCCAAAAAACACCAGTAAGCTTCTATCAGTGTCAACTGGGCTGTTGGTGGTGTTTGCAAGGTTTTTGCATGCCTTTAAGGTAGTTAGCTTGCTAGTTTTGGAACAGAACCCCGTATTGCTGTTTTAAGAAAACTTCTTATTCAGTCTAATTTATATTTCTGTGTTCTTCGGTGTCCAATGTCACCTCCCTGTGTATGGCAGCATTGCCATAAATCATGCCATTTGCAATCAAGTCACATTGTGTAGGATTGCTATCGATTCACATTGTGAAGGTCTGCTATCGAGTAATATTGTGTAGGTTTGCTATCGAGTCATATTGTGTAGGTTTGCTATTGAGTCCCCTTCTGAAGGTGTGCCAGGGAAGAGAATACTGGTGCTATATGCCAAGGCTGGTGGATGAGGTCATTTGTCTCCTTGGGTGTTCACTTGTTGATAATCTATAAATGCACGTGTTTAAAGTCAAATGGGAACTGGAATCTCTTTAGAATTTAAATGTGTGTGTGTGTGTGAAGGGCAGGGGACAGACTGGCTTATTTCCAGAATGCTGCGCCCTGTTCCCCAGCCAGGCCCCCAAAGTGTAGGATATCACTGACCCTTTAGGATTACCAGTAGAAGCACTCCAAACATTCTGCTGTCTTACTGTCTTACACACAAATGCACACAGACTCTTTTCAGAATATCAGAATGTGGGTGTGCTTTGGCGTGTGTGTGTGTGTGTGTGTGTGTGTGTGTGTGTGTGTGTGTGTGTGTGTGTGTGTGTGTGTGTGTGTGTGTGTGTGTGTGTGTGTGTGTTTGTGTGTGTGTGTGTGTGTGTGTGTGTGTTTGTGTGTATGTGTAATAGGTAATAGGCTGGTAATTATGCATATCATTATACAAATGTCAAACTTTATAATAATAGAAATAACTAGAAAATGCATTTCCTGAAGGAAATACCAGTGCATGAAATGCAAAGGTTAAGAAAGGAAGAAGAAAAGAAAGAAGAGTGAAAGAAGGAAAGACAAAAGGAAAGAAGAGTGAAGAAAGGAGAGAAGAGTGGAAGAAGGAAAGAAGAAAGGAGAGAAGAGTGAAGAAAGGAAAGAAGAGTGTAAGAAGGAAAGAAGAAAAGAAAGAAGAGTGAAATAATGAAAGAAGAAAGGAAAGAAGAAAAGAAAGAAGAGTGAAAGAAGGAAAGAAGAGTGTAAGAAGGAAAGAAGAAAGGAAAGAAGAGTGAAGAAAGGAAAGAAAAGTGGAAGAAGGAAAGAAGAGTGGATGAAGGAAAGAAGAAAGGCAAGAAGAGTGGAAGAAGGAAAGAAAAATGGAAGAAGAAAAGAAGAAAGGAAAGAAGAGTGGATGAAGGAAAGAAGAGTGAACAAGAGTGCCTCTGGACGAAGAGATAAAGAGAGAGTGAAAATATTGAAAAAAGGAGATAAAAATGGAGTGAAGAAGAGAGATTGAGTGTGAGAGAAAGTAAACTGAAAGAGAAAGATGGAGAGATGGAGAGAAAAAAAAATAGAGAATGGATGGTGTCTTAATGTCCCTAATTACAGTTAAATTGAGAGGGACAGAGAGGAGAGATTCCTTGGATTTGGCGCAGGTGTCAGTGAAGCACAGGTGCAATCCAGTTTAAAGACCCTATTATGATGTCATAATGGCCCAATGTAAGTCAATGGGAGAAATTTATATTCGTTTTTCTTTAATATCTTAAAAAGTATAAAGTTTAGAAAAGTGAAAAATACATAGCATAAGTGTCCTTTACAAGACCTACGCGACAAAGTTTGAATGAAGTTTCTACGTTAAGCGGTTCGGGCTGAATTAATCGCAGAAAAAGGTAACAAGAATAAGAAGAAGAAGAAGCCAAGGAATAACAATACAGGGCATTTCATGCACTGTAATGATACAAATGAAAACTACTTCTAGTAAATATACTACTTTTTGCCACTACTAAAATACTATCTGTCGCCCACTGCACCTAATTTTTCTCATATCTATTTGCTGCAGATAATATGCCTCACTTCTAGTTTTTCACTTCATACAAATCAGGAGTCATTGCCGTCCTCCTCATGTCCTTGTTCTCTGCCGCAGTAGCATCATCACCATGGCCGAGTCTGAACCAGCATCCCCGCAGTCCTGCGCTCCAGGGACAGACACAGTCTACTCTGACGATATGGGCTTCTACTCACTGGACTCTCATGTCCCTGGTCTGTCCAAGGTCATTTTGGAAAAGCTGAACATGAAGGATTATGGAGAGTACAGGTAAGGGCCCCACTGTGTGTGTCTACCACCCACCCACACACACAAACACACACACACACAAACACACACACACACACACACACACACACACACACACACACACACACACACACAC
>NC_137922.1:37242362-37269862 GCF_963457725.1 Sprattus sprattus | reverse complement strand
AGCTATCACAGGAGAGATATCACAGGAGAGAGAGAACATGAGAGCTATCACAGGAGAGAGAGAACATGAGAGCTATCACAGGAGAGAGAGAACATGAGGGCTATCACAGGAGAGAGAGAGAACATGAGAGCTATCACAGGAGAGAGAGAACATGAGAGCTATCACAGGAGAGAGAGAACATGAGAGCTATCACAGGAGAGAGAGAACATGAGAGCTATCACAGGAGAGAGAGAGAACATGAGAGCTATCACAGGAGAGAGAGAGGCTGAGAGCTATCACAGGAGAGAGAGAGAACATGAGAGCTATCACAGGAGAGAGAGAACATGAGGGCTATCACAGGAGAGAGAGAGAACATGAGATCTCTCACAGGAGAGAGAGAACATGAGAGCTATCACAGGAGAGAGAGAGAACATGAGAGCTATCACAGGAGAGAGAGAACATGAGGGCTATCACAGGAGAGAGAGAGAACATGAGATCTCTCACAGGAGAGAGAGAACATGAGAGCTATCACAGGAGAGAGAGAGAACATGAGAGCTATCACAGGAGAGAGAGAGAACATGAGAGCTATCACAGGAGAGAGAGAACATGAGGGCTATCACAGGAGAGAGGCTGAGAGCTGTGACTGTCCCAGTGGTGTGGTCTCCCTCATAAAGTGAGAAGGGATTGTGGCCTTGGCTTTGATTAGTACCACTCCAGGACACAGAGTGATACCACCCCTCCGTATCACACCAACAAAAACCCCTGCTGCCAAATGACAGCTCTAAACTAGAAAATGCATTTCCTGAAGGAAATACCAGTGCATGAAATGCAAAGGTTAAGAAAGGAAGAAGAAAAGAAAGAAGAGTGAAAGAAGGAAAGAAGAAAGGAAAGAAGAGTGGAAGAAGGAAAGACAAAAGGAAAGAAGAGTGAAGAAAGGAGAGAAGAGCAGAAGAAGGAAAGAAGAAAGGAAAGAAGAGTGAAAGAAGGAAAGAAGAAAAGAAAGAAGAGTGAAGAAAGGAAAGAAGAGTGAAATAATGAAAGAAGAAAGGAAAGAAGAGTGAAGGAAGGAAAGAAGAGTGGAAGAAGGAAATAAGAAAAGAAAGAAGAGTGAAAGAAGGAAAGAACAAAGGAAAGAAGAGTGAAAGAAGAAAATAAGAAAGGAAAGAAGAGTGGAAGAAGGAAAGAATAGTGAACAAGAGTGGCTCTGGATGAAGAGATAAAGAGAGAGTGAAAATATTGAAAAAAGGAGATAAAAATGGATTGAAGAAGAGAGATTGAGTGTGAGAGAAAGTTGACTGAGAGAGAAAGATGGGGAGATGGAGAGAAAAAAATAGAGAATGGATGGTGTCTTAATGTTCCTAGTTACAGTTAAATTGAGAGGGACAGAGAGAGTAGAGGTTCCTTTGATTTGGTGCAGCTGTCAGTGAAGCACAGGTGCAAGCCAGTTTAAAGACCCTATTATGATGTCATAATGGCCCAATGTAAGTCAATGGGAGACATTTATATTCGTTTTTCTTTAATATCTTAAAAAGTATAAAGTTTAGAAAAGTGAAAAATACATAGCATAAGTGTCGTTTACAAGACCTACGCGACAAAGTTTGAATGAAGTTTCTACGTTAAGCGGTTCGGGCTGAATTAATCGCAGAAAAAGGTAACAAGAATAAGAAGAAGAAGAAGAAGAAGCCTAGGAATAACAATACAGGGCATTTCATGCACTGTAATAACAACCCACCGCATCCTAGCCTTCCCTCAGTATGTCGTTCGTCCACAATGACACTACGAATTGGCACAATACATGCTGATTTAGAAACAAAATCCCTTTATTAATAAGAAATTAGCATTTTTTTTCCAGTGAGATATCCATTCTTTATCGGTGTGGAGCCGGTGCTCAGTGATTTGTCCCCTGAGGTCGAATACCATGCATGGCTGGGGCTTTGCTGCTTCGGGCATCTGACAGGACACCCTCATGACCTCAGCGGCGAGACGCCCAAGTCATGCCCCCCGTGTCGCCATGCAATCAGCACGTAGACTCCTACCTGCATTCCATGGCTCCAGCACTCTGTTTCTGTGGAGCCTGCTCTTGGCATGTGCACAGTAGACATTACGACAGCGCACACTGAGATTGGTTTTAGATAAAGGTCAGAGTTTATGATCCTTGCTGCTGTGACAATGAGAAGTATGCCACCCATATAGCATCACCACGCTACAACCACAAAAAACATTTAAAGTTGTGGCGTGCCTGCCCAGACTGGCAGCTCATGTATTTAGATCATCGGTTATATTTGTGTTTATATCTCCTCTCCTTGTCTCTCTCCTCTCCTCTAGGTGCCTGAATCTGTATTACTGCTGTAAGGAATGTCAGAAGAAGGACTGGCCTCTTCATAAGAAGTTCTGCAAGAAGTTACGTCTAGTGGCAATTGACAGACTGGTAGAATGGCTATTTACAACAGGTTAGTGTAAACCTATCAAAAAAAATCATATTACGGAAATACAATTCTTATTATTTCCTATATTTAAAGCAAGTGCTTCTAACCTGTTATTCTGCCTCCCTTTGAATTTCACTTAAAAAAGAATACATTTGAATAGGACCTATTAAAAAGATTATTCTAAGTTTAATTTCTGCATAAGCCAGTCCTTAAATGTCAGTTAAAAAGCTTCACTGTATGGAAATTAAAGAATCTTTTTTCAGGAAAGCTGTTATTTAATAACCCTACTCCTATTGTCTCAGGTGAACTCCCGTTCCCCACAGACGTATGGACCCGTCCTGCTGCAAAGGTCAACAACTGGGAAGACTGGCTCTCCATGACGGGGGATCTGGCCTCTCGAGTGGACCCCATCCTGTCTGGAAAGTACATGACCCTGCTTTGGAAAAGCGTCAACAGACCACGTCCTGAGGAGGCCGATCTGAGAGAGTCGGTGTGGCGTCTGTGTAGCGAGTTCCTCCATCGGCCGTTGACCATCGGTATGGCCATCAAGTTCTATAACCTGGACCCATACGCCCGATCCCTCACCATTCATGTGGCGGGGGCGGCCAACAGTGAGACCCTGCAGGCCCAAGTCACTGACATGGACGAGCTGAGCCACATGTTCCCTGGACACCAGGGCATTGAGGTGGTGATGGTGGGACCGGAGGTGGTGGAGGGGAAGGCCATGCGTCCCCCACTCAGTGGGGGTGGGCCCAGAGGGAAGACCTACATCAGCGGCTACAAGGGCCTTTACCACCAGTTCTGGGAAGACGTGGTGGAGAAGGAAGAAGCAGCAAAGCCAGACTTAGTTGTGGGATTCCACCCAGGTATGGATGTATTCATATGTACAGCATTGTACAGTATGATTTTCTCATGTATACACAGACACAGCTGAACAGAAACACCAACCGACGTCATTCTACCTACAGGCGCAGTGACTTTGGAATAGTGATGGTGGTCTCCTTCAGCAGTGTGAAGATGGCCAGTGGCAGAGCCCTTGCACAGCCTCTGTTTTCACAGATTGTTGAGAATAGTTAGGGTTTGAGTTATACGTTGCAATTTACAGCTTTTAGCTGCTAAAAGAAGGTACATATCAGTTGCCTAAGACACTTCTCATATTTAGAAGCCAAGAATGGAAATGCAATACGCTGTGCTGCGCGGGCGCGCGCGCGCGCGCGCGCGTGTGTGTGTGTGTGTGTGTGTGTGTGTGTGTGTGTGTGTGTGTGTGTGTGTGTCTGTGTGTGTGTGTGTGTGTGTTGGTGTGTGTGTGTTGGTGTGTAAAAAGGGGGGTGTGGATGAGTGTCTAAGGCTGACTTTTAATGCCCTCGCAGATGATTTATGAGCACAGGTGGACAAATCTGGCATTAGATGTTCGGTTTCAGTAGCTCCTCACAGTACACACACACACACACACACACACACACACACACACTGACACACACACACACACACTGACACACACGCACGCACGCACTCACACAGACACACTAGCGCAACTACACACAGAATGTCTTACAAGCTGCAACTGATCTCTTCCTCAGAGACATGTACAAAGAGTTTCTTCATATGCATTTATATCACATAGACGTATTCACCTTAGGTCAGGTTCTTTCAGGTCATTTATCGACAGACCAACAGGCTCTCTCTATCTCACTCACACACAGACACACACACACACACACACACACACACACACACACACACACACACACACACACACACACACACACACACACACACACACACACACACACACACCACACACACACACATACTGGTTGTCTATAGAGGTGGTAATGAGAGCTGACAGCTGTTTGCAGGTCAGATCATCAGCAAAGTAAGCAGTCGAAAAAAGGATTGCTTTTTGACAGCTGTTTTTTTTTACAGGTTCCTTCAATCCGCTAAGTAGACGTAAAGACATCATCCTCACCCCCCTGGCCCCAGTGTCCCCTACGGCCTACGCCCCACACACACACACACACACACACACACAGTCTCATCTATCACAGTCGGTGTCATAGGGCTAAATATACATATTAGACAGAGTAAGGAAGAGTAGGGCAAATGGCGCCACACACAAACACACACACAATCACACAGACACACACAGACACACACAGACACACACACACACACACACAGACACACACTCACACATACACACACACTCACACACACACACTCACACACACACACACACACACACACACACACACACACACATACACACACACACACACACACACAAAAACACTGAGCACAAGGCAGAGCGGGGGAAACCAGTGATCAGTTTATTTATTCAACCCAGGTCTTACACAAGAATGGGTCAGAGAGAGTCTTAGGGGGCCTGGAGATCTCTAGGATCTCTCAGATGGATGAGTGCTGAAGACCTAAACACCACACATACCCCATGTATGACAGATAGCATGTACAGGTTGCCCCCTGACATTCGATACACCATATCAGCACATATTATGCAGAGGGAGATATGCTTTCTGTATATGAAAAATGATGAAATGGGGACAGCTGTCTTTGGCAGATACAAATAACATGACTCAGAGCTCAGCTGGCTTTATACTGTCTGCTTTTCCTAGGGTTCCATGCATCACATGGTTTAGGAGAGGGCTGGCTGCCAACATTACTGCTGCTCAGAGACTTCAACATCCCGTCGATGTTTACCGTGTTTAAGTAAGTAAACATTTCTGAAGTGGAGCAATACTTGGCAACAGTGTTCGGTCCATAGTCACAGATGAATCACTCTTTGACCCAAACATACTATACTCAACTTTTAGTCATGAGGTAGTTTTCTTTCTTTCTTTCTGACCAAAAACTGATCTGAAATAATTACAATGATATGACTTTCATTCAAACATTTGCCCCAGTGTGGGTACTTGGGCTAACTATAAGATATCACCAGCTCTATTTCTCCCAACACTCTTTATAATATTCAAATTACTGTTGGTTATTTGTGAGTGAAATGTCTTGACTCTAATTTTGTCTGAAAAAGCTCTTAGACTTGCTGATGACTTCACCTCAGGTATAGCAAATAGACAGGATTCAGAAAGACGACGTCACTACAAGCCTTACCTCCCACTAGATAATTGGAAATAAACCATGCAGCAACTACACATTTTTCATTAACATTATGCAAGAAGCCTGCAATCTTTTTACTGAATTAGGTGTCTCCATCAATTGTACTTCCCACAAAGAATGAAATGAAAACATAAGTGAGTGGAGAATTGCTGTTCAACTGTCGCCTCCTAGCGGTCAGAATAGGAAGTATACGAATAAACTCGTGTAATGCATATTGATGGTTGATCAAATGCTCACCAAAAATCGAATGTATTTTCTTAGAGAGATTCTCACTCACTCATTCTCACACTCACTCACTTGCTCTCTCTTTCTCTCTCTCCCTCTCGCTCTCTGTGTGTAGCGAGTCAGAGTATGAAGAGTCCCTTCAGATCCTGCTGGAGTTGGAAATGGACATGAAAGCAGCTGGGGTGAACCCCTTCAGATCCCAGAAGCCGGAGCAAGTGCAGGCCAGCCCCAACAACCCTTTAGTCTACTGCAGTTCACATTACATCTGCTTCCAGGGGCTGCTGGAGAGAGAGGAGGAGGGCGAGGCAGAGCAGGCCTAAAGACTCTTATCTACTTCCTGATCAGCTTACTGATGCGACTCTGCCTAAATTATTGGGCCTATTCTCTCTCTCACTCCCTCCCTCCTACCCCATATCCTTGTCTCTTTGTTAGTGTGTGTCATGGATGTACAAACTCAGTGTTTTATATCTCTTTGAGGTCTTTTGTGTTTGCATTATTTTTTACCTACACGTCTTGATTCCATGTCGTCCTTGACTTTTTATTTGGTTCAAACAAGTCAATGTATGCATTTGAAATATTCATAACATAAGCTTAAAAATGCAAACAGCAATCAATTAAACATTCAGATTAATTCCAGAGGTGTTTCCTACTTATTTATTTCTTACTTGTTATAATTTGCTTTTAATAATATTTTCATTCTATATACGAACGTGAAAGACGTTTAAAAGTTTCTGAGTGGGTGTTTGTAGAATATATTCACTCTCGGGCCGGGATGGGAAATCTCCGACATCGGTGATTTGCCATTTGATCTTCGTTCCGTTCTCGTAGAGAAGCCTCCAGAAGGGTCCTGAACACGAGCACAAGCAGCTGGTGGGTATAAATTGTGTTGGGGGGTCTCTTTGCGCAAACGTTTCTTGAGGCGTCTAATACCATTTCGGAAAAGTCCGCTGAAGGAACGTTTTGCTTGTTGTTTCATCTAACTTCAATATGACAGAACCCACAAGGTAAGAAAATAAATGCATCGTTATTCTGTGTCACGTGTCTAATCAACCCATGGAATTTTGCCTATGCCTGGATTTTATTTTGCGGTTAAAAATAACCTAAAATGTAGGCCTATAGTCTTCGAAATTGACTAACTCCATGAACAAATCCTTGCGGAAACGTAAATATCCAATGCTGTGTGCATGGATGTGTGTAATTGCCACAAGACGGTTTCAAACACACTTTTCAAAAACCAGGAATCCTTTGCGCGCGTCCTTTTGGCATAATAAGCGTCAGTGACGCGTGGGGCAACGCTCCCGTACGAGCATACGTATGCTGATGGAAACGCAGAGCCTGATATCATTCTGTAATATTATTGATGTTGATCTCAAGTCCTAAAACATGCAATCATATAACTTTTCAGGCGTTGTTCCCTATATGGTTACCAGGTCTAAAAATAGCGGTCTGAAAATAGAACTTGCGAAGGAATTGTTCTCGTTCAGAAAAGCAGGTGCGCCCACATATGCACGGGGTAAACATAAAAGTGACACTTAAAAGTGTCTACCCAGTTTAAGACTTCGGTTTAAGCCTTACGAAGGCATAAATCAGTCGCTGTACTCCGTAGTACCATACGACTCTGTACTGTTCTCTGTAATCTTGAATGTGTAGACTTCAAATACTGTTCATGCTCAAAAAAGCATTATTTACATTATGCCTTTAGACGGGTTTTCTCTGTCTGTTTAGTGTTGCTCCTCAGAGCAAAGGCAATGCCGTGGCTTTTCGCTCACAAAAAGAAATGTTTGAGAAGATGGAGGAGACGTTCAGGGTATGTGCAACTTGTGACAGAAAACCAGCTCAGTTACCAGATCCTAAGGCCCTGAAACGCTGTGGAAAGTAAGTGGACAGATACTCCCAATCACCCAGAAAATATGTGACCAGTAAAAAAAAATCTACAGTGCAACCAAACCACTTACTTCTTCTCCTAACCTCTCTCTTCACCTACTTTCTCTTCCTGTTTCTTTTCTTTTTGCAATTAAATCTTTTAGATGTGTGAATGTATATTACTGCTGTAAGGACTGTCAGAAGAAGCACTGGCCCCAACATAAGAAGCTGTGTAATACATTGCGATGTGCAGCCATAGACAGACGGGTGGAGTGGCTCATCTACAAAGGTGAGGAACCATGAGAGTAATTCATTGTTGTTTTTTTTTTATGTCTATTGGCTCATCTGTTGACTTTCTCAAGCAACAGAAACATGGAGCACTACCATGTTCAGTTTTAGGGGTTAGTTAAAGGTTTTGTTTGGTTGTCCTGGCCACAAAAAGTAAAAACAATGAAACATTACTCACTAAGACTGAAAGTGAACAGAAAAGCTCTATTGCACAGAAAAGCTCTATTGCACAAATCTAACAATAACTTTCTTTTCTCTAAAGGTGATCTCCCGTTCCCCACAAACGCATGGACCCGTCCTGCTGCAGAGGTCAACAGCTGGGAAGACTGGCTCTCAATGCAGGGGGATCTGGCCTCTCAAGTGGACCCCATCCTGTCTGGAAAAAACATGACTGAGCTTTGGGACAATGCTGGCCAATCACGTCCAAAGGAAGCCGATCTGAGAGAGTCGGTGTGGCGTGTGTGTAGCGAGTTCCTCTCTCGGCCATTGACCATCGGTTTGGCCATCAAGCTGTTCAAGCTGGACCCCTACTCCCGACCCCTCACCATTCATGTAGTGGGGGCTGCCCACAGTGAGACCCTGCAGGCCCGAGTCACTGACATGGACGAGCTGAGCCACATGTTCCCTGGACACCAGGGCATTGAGGTGGTGATGGTGGGGCCGGAGGTGGTGGAGGGGAAGGCCATGCGTCCCCCACTCACAGCGTTTGGGCCCAGAGGGAAGACCTACATCAGCGGCTACAAGGGCCTTTACCACCAGTTCTGGGAATATGTGCTGGAGAAAGGGGAGGGAGCCAAACCTGACTTGGTGGTGGGATTTAACCCAGGTATAGTAAAGGAATACTGAAAGACTTAAAGGTGTCGTCCGCGATTCGAATCACATACACTTTTTTGTCAAATTCAGCGAATTGCGCTCATAAAAACTCCAGTGACCGTACACAGTCCTGGCTCTGTAAATGTAATACAAACATAGTGGGTCACACTGAGCCATAAACAATCCCCAGCCAATCAAGTGCTTCAGACTCTTAGACTCTGTCAGTACATGGCATGCTGCAAACTCACTGGAACAGTATTGATACATATTGAAAGTGTCTTCCCAACTCCCCTGTGTAGGTGTGGATGCCAGTGAGGAGAATATGGACCTGGAGGAGAAGGTGGACCAGACCTGGTTGCCAACTCTGCTGCTTCTGCGGGATTACAACATACCATGTCTCTTCACCACCACAGAGTAAGAGACAAATCTTCTCCATCTCCTTTCATCCAGCAGCAGCAGCATTACAGAGCTGACTCAGTGTGCAGAGCTATGTGAAACATTGACACACACACAGTAGGCTACTGATGATAACAAGAGTTTTATCTATTCAAACATTCCACTCAATGTATCCTTCTTCAATTAGAATAAAAGAGGTATGAGCTTTCACCATGCTGTCTTGCAGCTGAAGAATCTGTTTTCATTCATCCTGAGGAATTATTTTGCCAATAGAGGTTCCTTTGTGTAGAGCAGGGGTGTCAAACTCAAATACACAGAGGGCCGAAATAAAAAATTGGGTGTAAGTCGAGGCCCGGACAGTGGGGCAAGCGCTCCCTAAATTGACGTATGCTACCAACGCGGGGACAGTGCATTGTGGGACTTGCAGTATTTGTGGTGCGTTCGACATACCAGCGGCCACGGCAGACAAGCTCTGATAGATAAAAAGATGAGGTAAAATTAGCCAACCCATATAAAATGTAATCGTTGCTCATTCAAATCAATGGAACTTTTTGCAAAATTCTGAGGAGCTGGCGGGCCAGATTAAATGGCTTGTTGGGCCTGATCAGGCCCGCGGGCCTTGAGTTTGACACATGTGGTGTAGAGGGACTTCAGAAGAACCTTGCTATTTTTGTCTATGTAGGTCTCTCCGTTCTTTGAGGAGCACCTTTTTTTCTAAGTGTGTGTCTATGTTTCTGTGTGACTGTAGTGAACCTGAGTTGGAGTACACTCTTCAGATCCTGCTGGAGTTGGAAATGCACATCAAGGCCACCGTGGTGAACCCCTTCAGATCCCTGAAGCCGGAGCAGGTGCAGGCCAGCCCCAACAAGCCTCCGATCTACTGCAGCGCCCATTACATCTGCTTCCAGGGGCTGCTGGAGAGAGAGGAGGAGGACTAGCTCTCAGAAACGCACCTGAACCTAACGCTTAGTCTGGTTTCTCTCTCTCTCTCTCTCTTTCTGTGTGTGGCTGCCTGTGTGTGTGTGTGTGTGTGGGTGTGTGTGTGTGTGAGTGTGTGTGTGTGTGTGTGTGTGTGGGGGGGGTGTGTGTGTGTCTACCTGTGTGTATATGTGAGTGTGGCAGACACACACAGTGGGACACAATGGCTCCTCGGGTACTGGGTCTGTGTGAGGTGATTATTTGCATTAGCAAACAGACAGTATGTTCTCTGAAGTGCCAGAATATAGCTACTATCTATATTTGAATACTATCTTATTGACAGTGTCTCGTGGTCCATGTGTTTCGTTAGGAAAATTATAGAAATGTTCTCTGTGTTCAGTGTATATCTGGATATGGATGTCTTTGTGTTTTGTGCTCTTTTTATAAGATTTTTGTAAGAATTTAAAGGACATCTTCATGACATGAAATCCATAACATGCAAATGGTTTCATCTGACAGATGGGTTATCTGAGTGTACACACTGTACTGTATACGGCACTCAAAAGGGCATTAAACAAACAGTACTGGAAAACTGACAACACTTTATGGACAATGCTGAATTTTATTGCTTTCAAAATGTTTCTAAATGCACTAATACAGTAGTCTGAAGCTCTGCTAATATTACCTATGCTCTCTCCTGCTAACTCTCCTCCATCATATGCGTTGGTTGAGTGCCAGCACAGACAGAATCAAATCCACTATATACAGCAGTAAGTTAATCGCCGTCAAGGCCGTCACAGCCATAAGGTCCCGGTAGCGGTAGCCATAATTCGATGTCGTGCGCTGGTCACTGTCGAATTTGAAAGCGCTGGAGTAATGCCGCTTCCCATAGATGGGCCATAGTATTATAGCCGAGAGGTAAAGGAGCACAGCTACGATATTGACGAGCACCTCTATCTTATCCACACACAGAAGGGCTTTCAGCAGCTTCACCAGGTTAAACAGTATCATCAGGACCGTCACAGCAAAACACACCACATACACCAACATGCACCATCCCATGGCTGGTGGGATTTGTGTAGGACTCACACCCAGGAAATAAGAAGCAAACGCGGCGATGAGCATGCATGCCAGAAAGGCTTCGGTGAAACGCAGGACCCCACACACGGCAGAAAGGTACCCCTTGCCCGGGGACTTAATTTTGGCCATCACTCCATCCACCAGGAAGACCAGCGTGGCAACGAAGGAGATGATTGCGCACAGTATCTCCAAAAAGCAGGTGCACGTCAGCAAGCGCGCCGAGTAGATGACGGAGGCGGACAGGACCATGAGGGCGCAGAGGAGTGTGAGACCCGTGGCCAGGTCACCCCAGGAGTTCTGCAGGCACAGCGTCAGCAGCAGGTCCAGCTTCAGTTTCTCCACCACCAGGATCACCACGGCCACGATGAGACAGAAGACCCAAGCAAACTCGCACCACACGCTGTATGGGTGAATGGCCTGTTTCCGGATCATGGGGATGAGCAGAGCCAAAGCACACAGCACTGCCTCCACCACACGCAGGCTGTGGGACTTACTTAAACATCCCATAACTGTGCTTTCTCCACTCACTCAATACAACTCACAGAGGCTTAGAAGGGAGATTCCCACACACATGCAGTGTGATGTGGTGTCCGTTGGTGCCTGAGATCCTGTTCACCACTCCTTGCCCTCTGATGGGACTTACCTGCTGTGGAAGAGATCTCTGGATGCAAATGCAGTATTTCATTAACATACTGGTCACTTCTGGCATACATGGCTTGAATAATTATTGCACACTAGTAAGGGACACCACATGACGCCCGCAATCAGGGGTTAAATTGTTTCTTTTCAACAGTAGTACAAAGTAAAGCAGTAAGACACTAATACAAACAGTTTTCAATATTTGAAACTAAGGTTCTAATATTTTGACTTAGGTTTTAACATTGCTGATATTTTATGCTGAAAACAGTACTTCCACCATGTGGTTTGTTACAAAGCAGATTTGGACTTCCAGTTGACAACACCACTTTTATGGGAAATAACAGCATGCTTTCAGATCAATTAGATTCTGTTGGACAACTAAGTGTATATCAGATATGGAGAATCATCATCCTACCATTCTCCTTTGTAAAAAGGAATGATTTTCTCCATAGATTTTTGCTAAAGAGGATACCATTCAAAAAGTCTCCCACTCCAAGATAAACTCTCTAAATAATCCAGTATCATTGTCCATTTGAACTGTATTTACATATAGCCTGGAAGGATGCATGTATGCTTTGCCTACATATTGAGCTGTGAAATGGATACTGTTTAAGTCAAAAAAGACTGGAAACATGGCTGTATTTTTTAATTTTGGCAAGTAGGATCGACCATCAAACTTACAAGCACAAAGTAACCCACACCTAAATCTTAATTATCTACAAAAATGTATCCCTTTAATATAAGTTTATATAGTTTATTGGTGAGCCAGAAAAAAGCAAGGTGTTGGCCTAAAAGAAAATCTGTCTAGCATTCAGACATAGAATTCAAACATGATATTAAATAGATGTGATATGTTTTAAACATTTTCAATAAAAAGACAGACTGCAAAAGGCTATTGCGACAGACATTGGTTGTTTACATTGTGGGTGTTCGGTTTGGTTTGTCCATGTATGTCAGGAACGTTTGAACCCACATAGCCCCAGAAGTGTGAACACTAATTCCACAGTGAAAAGGCCGAGGTTGACATACGTCATGAATGTGACCAAAAAATAGAAGCTCCACGCACAGCCACCTGTTGGGCAGTCATCAGGCCGAGGGTTGTTGCGGAGAGTATAGACTGGCCAGAGGATTGCTGCGCTGATGTAGAGCAACACGGAGATGACAAGGATGAGGAACTCGACACGGGTCAGACTGAAAGGCAGGCAGTCTCGCAGCTTCTTCATCACATTCACCGCGATGACGATCGGTATTATGGGAAAGGGGATGATATAAGCCACGACACACCAGATCAGCCCCGCCTGCGTCTGGTATCCCATCAGCGAGATGAAGATGAGGCAGCTCACATACGCCTCCAGAGTCTTGAAGATTCCAGGGAGGGCGCCGAGGTATTTCACAGAGCGCGTGGAGTCCAGCTTGTCCTTTATAAACTCGAAGATGTAGAGCGCACAACACACGATCGCCAGAACTGCCACCAGCCAGTCCCACAGACATTTCAGACAGAGATAAAATGTACAGTAACAGATGGCACAGGTACAGGTGGTGAGGGAGCTAATGAAAGCTATACCTGTGGTGAAGTCATCCCAGTCCATGCAGAACCTCAGAAGTAAGTGGAGTAGGAACATCTCCACGACGGTGATGACCAGGGTGAGGATGGCACTAAGGGGCCAGATGATCATGCAGTATATCCAGTAGCTGTGCCCTGGCTTAGGTGAAAATCCACTCAGTATGAAGGTGACGACACAAACTACCACCTGGGCTATGTGCAGTAACCCGCGGATGCTCAAGAGCGAGGAGCAGGAGAACTTTACCTTATCCATCTGGACAGAAGCAGAGAGGCAACACAGGGGTAAAGAAAATAAACACAGAATACTTTTCAGTGCACACCTTATGGCTGCTGGGTGTGGATCGTCTTGCCAACCTTATCTTATTGCACTCTCTCTCTCTCCCTCTCTCTCTCTCTCTCTTTCTCTCTCTCTAAACTGATGAATGAAGTAGGAGGAGTTCAACTAAGGTGACGTGTATAACATACTGTCAGTAAAATGGATATTATCTTAATTTATAAACACAGGGATAGTGGGGGGAAATGCACGCCTAGTATTTCAACAATGTAAAAGTGGAATTTAACTTTTCTTATGAAGATGTGTTACAGTGGTGTTAGATCAGATGCTAGTGTAATGCAAAAAAAGATGGCAGAGCCAGAGAAGCAGCAAGACATTACTGAAGGTCCACATCATCACAACAACCCATTTCAGCTTATACGGATTTGATGCTGGAGTTCCCATGGAAACCAAACCCATGGTAGGGTGTGGCAGTGACACACAGTATAAGGGCTCAAAAACTCAGAAACCCGGTAAGGCAATTGCCAACATGTATTTGGTAGAACCACCACAAAACAGAAAGTTGGCATGAGGCTGAGTAGACAGGAATCCCCCGAACCATACAGCTTGGCTGGGAAGACATTTGGAGAAATGCCAAGGTACACTTGATATCAACATCTTGTTGGACAGCAGGCTTGTCCTTCTGGCTATAGAACCAGCACTGATAGTGGCTTAGTGTCTAAAGCAATAGACGCTGATAGGTCATTCCAGTCCAATGCACACTTATTTGCCAAAAGCACAAGGGAAAGTATTTTAAACGACATTTAAAGCAGGAATGGCCTTTTGCAAAATACTTGAAAGACTTACCCTGTTAGTTTAGGTAAATCACCCCATGATCTCTGCACAGATCTCAGCTTGTCTCTCTGACATATCCACATGGATGTAGGAATGGCAACCTCAACTAAACCTCTCTAAGACTTAACTCCTGGTCATCCTGTCCAATCCATCGATCCAAAACAATATCATCACTAAAAAAGCTATCCGAGCAGAGGTGTCCAACACTATCTTCAAGAATCTCTTGAAGACTAATCTCTTCTAAGAGCACCTCACACTAACAAATAACACCCTAACATGCCTAACTCGCATGGTTGGACTGGACTTGCTGGCCAGGTGGGGGACTGCGTGTGGACGTGTCGCAGGCACAGCTCCGCCTGTGTGCTGAAGCCGTAGCTCTTCTTGCCTGAGCAGCCCCCCTCACAGCCAGCAGCCACTGGGTAGAGGGCTGAACAGTTTCCAGGGGACCAACACACAGACAACACCACCGATAGTGAGACCCGTCAGGCCATCAAGGAGCTGTGCCTACGGAGCTTGCAACAGACTGGACTAGAGTCAACAAGTGCAGCTACAGCTCTTTTGGGGCAGTTCACAGACATCTTGGCTGACTGAGATGAAGACTGCAACCGCACCACCCTGAAAGGGCAGCTGGCTTGGGATTCTATAAGATTACGACTTTGAGATTCACCACCAAGCTGGCCGCCTACACGGATGCTCTGTCCAGGGGGCCCTGTGAAGCAGAGCAGTGCCGGTAGTGTTGAGAAAAGAGAGCAGATGTTCCCGTGGTAGCTGCCCTGCGAGCCGCCCTATCCGAGCATGTCGATAGCCCTCTACAGACATCCAGAGCAGTGGGCAGCCTTCTTCAGTCAGTGGGAGTAACAAGCAGTGCTCTCTACTCGTCCAGAGCAGTGAACATCCCTCTTCAGAGTAACAAGCAACCTTCAGAGGCAACGAGCAGTAGCAATCTGAAAGCATGGCAGATGGGAGCCCCTTGAGGAGGGGCTGCGGAGTGCCCAGGCACAAGATCCTACCCTCACCCAAGTGCAGCCAAGAGTGGGGTTGGGCCAGCGGTGCCCTGGGCAGACATCTCTGCCTTGGAACCCAAGACGAAGGCTCTCCACTCACCGTGGCCTGGCTTCGCAATCCAGAACGGGCTGCTGTACCTGCACTGGCGGACTCCAGATTGCAGCACCAGATCCTGCAGCTGTTGGTGCCTCCTTGAGTGCCTCTTTGACCAGAGGCAGATCTTCGAAAGCTGCTGTATTTGGTGAAGTCTGTCGGTGGCTGGGCATTACAAATATTTAATGCCCAGCCCAGCCTCCCAGCAGCCCTGATGTTCGCTGCAAAGCCCCGTGGACCTGGTGTTTAGGCTGCCCCCAAAGGCAGAAGACTGGATATCTACCGTAACCTGCGAGCATGGCTGCAGGAGGTGCATGAGCTGGCCAGTAAGTGGACAATAAATGAGGTAGAGGCAAGCCAGAATTGAGCCAACGATGTCTGGTATCAGGGGAAAGACTTTGTCGCTGGAGACAAGGTATGGGTCTTTGTCCTGAGCGGAAGGTATGGGTCTCTGCCCAGTCTACTGGCCCCGGAAACGTGTCCAGGGCACTCACAGCACCCACAAGAGCTTCCTGCCTGACTGTAGGGCTTTGTGCTTAAGGCTTGGGTTGATGGGGACACTTAACCTGCCTAGGCGGGGCTATGTGGCGTGTAGCGAGCATGTTGTGTGCGTATTCCAGGTGGTGTGTGTGACTTAGTTGTGTGCCAGAATGCACTGTGAATGTGTGAGTGAGTCATTTATTGTAAAAATGTGGGCGTATTCTGTGGTTTCCCTAGTTGAAGTTAGCGTGTAGTTTTCGGTTAGCGATTGGAGTCGATGCGTGGTTTTCCATGATGTTTAGGTTTCTTGCCTACACTTGCCCTCTTGTGCCCGCAGATATAATTGCCCGTGCCCATCTGCCATCTTGTATCAGTGTTTGAACGCTTGTGCCTGAGTGTAACGGCAAAGATGCCAGAGATACAACTGTCAATCACTACAATAGAATGGGCTACAAGGCATTAGCCTTGACCCAATACTCAGCAGCCAGTCAACTTTATTGCTTTCCTGAAATAAGAAATGTTGTCAACAAGCATGTGTGAGGGGGCTCGTGTCCTACACTAAACCTGTGCATGAGCTGTCAGTTTTCAAGCTGGGAACATCCAATCCGCAAAGAGGACACACTATTTTTAGTGCCTGTTGTCATGTTATGTGTCTTTATTGGCTTTCCACATGAATGGCGTTGGAAGTGAGCACCCGTGTGATGACAGTTTTAAAGATGTCGCAATCAATTTGGGATTTCCTGGGCTTAAGTAGCCATTGAAATTAAGAGGGATGGTTAAGATCCAGATCTATATAATACCTGAGGGACAGAGAGTTTACTCCACTCAAATGTATGTATATCATGACATAAAAATGGTTGACTCATGCCAGTATCGGCCTTGGATGATTTTATACAGTAGATGGCAGGGTTTTATTTAAATCAACATTTTATTGATTGAAAATGGCTCACATTTTCAATCAATAAAATGTTGATTTGAATAAAAACGTTGGTATGTTGTGGTAATGTGTGTTTCACCACAGTACAGTCATATCATTTAGCTTACAGCTCTTTAATAATTATTTTATTTTTTTCATTATAATTGATACAGATTTCAGTTTATTAAGAATGCTTCAACTCAGTCAGCAATGTGTATATATTTTGGATAAAGGCCACACTATTCTCCTGGCCACATGTATCAGAGCATGTTATATTTGAGGTATGAAATAGAAACCATAAGGAAAGAAGCTTTTAGTTTTAATATTCATTATGACCTAAAATGCAGACAAACTGAGCCATCAAGCCAAAAGCCTTGGACATTCAGACTGTCAGGAGCCAAGGTTCCACTGATTCTTAGCTGTGAGAGAGCACCACCTTGTGGTGTACATAGGAACACACACTCCAAGTCATACCCCTTCATAATAGATGTGGGGACTGACATCCTGAAAATCTGATAAACAGTACAGGTATTGAGCTTGCATTGCATTGAGCTTGAACCTGAAGGCTTCTGTGGGTTAAATTACTGCAAAGACTTACCCTCCACAAGATGGCTGATTGAAAATTATAAATCTTTATGTCTTCAATTAAGATCATTTTATTCATATTTCCTACATTTAATTGACTACTGTTTTTTTTCTTTACCAATTACTTTATTCTGTTGAATGCCATAGCTATATAAGTACTGATCTTAAAAATATGCTTTATACAGGTAAAGAAAAGCTGAAATGACTGAAATGTGTGGTCTGTGAATTGATGTTAATGTAGAGTAGTCTAGTTTGATTCTGATTCATTATAATCAATAGTATTAGTAAAGCTCAGTAGCCAAACAAACACATCAACAGTATTAATGAAGCTCAGTACCAATCAGACACATCCCATCCCTTCAGTCACCCCAGCGTCCCTCCCCCTACACACACACTGCCTTGCCAGGGACACGTGATTTACAGACTGATTTAAGTTCTGATTGATTTGGGGCCACCTTGATTTGATGTCACAGGAGACATTGGCTTTTTTTCAATTTAGGTACCATTTACCCCAATTATCTTTATTTCAATTGTCAGACCATACACTGGACTAACAATTTGCAGAATGTGGGGAGAATTTCACCATATCAAATCAAATCAAATCAAATCAAATCAAATCAAATCAAATCAAATCAAATCAAATCAAATCAAATCAAAACAAATCAAATCAAACTTTATTTGTACGGTACAAACACTTGTAAATAGACACATATTTTCCATAGATAAGTAAACAGATAAATGTTACAGTGCGTGATAAGCGAGATTAAAGAGGTATGTCTTAAGTGCTTGTTTAAAGGTTTCCACCGTTTTATGTATTCTGGAGTATTCCAAAGGCTGGGGGCATAGAAACTAAAAGCTGCTTTCCCATGTCTCTTTGTCCTGGCTTTTGGAAATGTGAGGAGTTCAGTGCCAGAGGACCTCAGGGATCTACTGGGTGTGTACCTTGCGAGCATGTTTGTCATACATTCTCTTACTAGTCTATAAATCACTCCATAGTCATGCACCTGAATATATATATTCAGGTGCATGTTACGGAGTGATTTATAGACTAGTAAGAGAATCTTGAAATCTATTCTGAAACTAACAGGTAACCAGTGTAGTGATTTTAATACTGGTGTGTGATGTATAAAAATTACTGCACTGGTTACCTGTTAGTTTCAGAATAGATTTCAAGTCAACTTGAGTGTGAGTTTTGAGTGCACTTGAGTCAATGCCACAGCATCTTAAACCTGTATCCCTTCTCTTGGATCAAAATGTCTTCAATCAGTATCAACATGTATGTGACATAGACTTGAGTGCTGACTACAAAATAAACAGTAATTCGTATTTAACGTAAAAAAAAAAAAAAACTTCACTTTTGCTGGACTTAAATGCATTCCAACATACTAATCATATGGGACATTCCCATGAGGCTTGGGAAAACCAAGTAATACTGTAATTTGGACAGTTTGAACAATTTGCAGGATTACAGACTCAGTAGTGCTATGACAGAGAGCCTATCGGTGCTCAATGTTTCACTCATTATTAGAGATTTGGATTTAGTTGTTTTTGAGAATTGTTTACGTGTTTTAGCTAACACTTTTAAAATTATTGAATGAACATGTGATGTTCATAAGTAGTATCATTCATATTGGTAATGAGTGGTCTCTTGTGTAGGCTACTGTAAATTACTCTGTTCTTATTTACTGTACTTTTGTAATTTTCCTTTTTAGTTGGAGTTGGTTAGATGTGTTTTATGTGGGTTTAGTTTATTGTTTGATGTAGGTATTGTGTCTTTCTTTTTTTTACTATGCTAATATGGTACCTCATTCAGGCCAACATGGTACAGGCCTTTACAAACAAACACTTTTTATCTCTATATACCTCTATTAGTTCGGCAAATTACTAAGCTACTAGGCCTGTATCGTAAAATGTAATATAACGTATATATTTCACAACTTCCTTTAAGTTTAAGTGTCTTATTGGGCTGTGTCGGGATGGCCTACCTGTTTGGCAGACTTTGTGACAGAAAGTCAGTGTCAGAGATGTTTCCAGACTGACGGACACCTGCACTGTCTCTGCCTTGCGTTGCCGCTGTTGGTAACAGAATTGTTTCCCTCGTGCGTGCAGATTGGTGTTGTCCTGTTGGGCGGAACGAAGCGCCGCTGCGAGGCGGAGCAAGTTGTCTTGGTTAAGCCAAACGCGGGATTTAACCATGAATGAGTAGACGGGGCGGGGAATGCGAAACAGTGAGTGGACATATTCATATTTGTCGAGCGATTTAGTATACAAGTGGTAAATGATTATTCGTAAGACACGGCGCATGGCGGTGAAAACATCTAACAAACTTACAGCATTTGCAGCTTGCCTTTCTTGGAGTTGTTGAAAGTGCATTCCTACGCGGTCACTGTCTCCCTGACTCCTTTGTGAGAGGAAGGTATGTATGCTACTGATAAACCCACATTGGAGTGGTTTTATATATATTCTGTCTTAACAGGTCTGCTTCTCTTCTGTTAAATGTATTTACCCTACACTTGCAGCTCAAAACAACTGTAAAGCTGCAGGCTAAGGCAAAGGGTTGCAGCTTGCTTAAGATTATCGCGATCAACGCTGCTGGGTTTAGTTGAATAGCCCCAACTGTTGTCATGACAATCCCACAGAAACACAGCACTTGACAACATAGGTCTGAAAGTAACACATGTTTTTAAATTAAAACTAAGTACGAAATACGATATGTAGTTAAGGTGTATAGCAACAATGGTAATTTAAATACATAGGCTATGAAGTATCGGTTTTGCATCACAGGCAACAGATAACTGAAAAACGCGTGGGTGTCTTTATGTGTGTGTTTGTGTAAGTATTGTTTGGGAAAGGTTATGATTACAGAGCATGTGTGAGCACTCGGGCCCTGGAGCAAATCAGGGGTCACTTGTTTACTCTGTCTGCTGTGTATGTGTGTGTGTCTGTTTTGTGTGTGTGTGTGTGTGTGTGTGTGTGTTTTAGTGGGTGGGTGAGGAAGTGTGAGGAAGTCAGGGGCAAGAAGAGCATGGTTTACGAGTATGCAGTATGTGTGATGAAAGAGAGGGAGAGACTAAGGAAGTGAAGGGTAAGGTGTGTCCTGTGTTTACATGGAGCGGGTCAGGAAGAGGATGCTTACTGCTGGAGCTGCACTTCCATCTTTCTCTCTCTCTCTCTCTCTCTCTCTCTCTCTCTCTCTCTCTTGCGCGCTCTCTTTCTCTCTCTCTCTCTTGGCAAACTTACGCATGCACATGCACACTGAGAAAATACACAAGCGCATACACACATGCACATTGCACACATACACACACTCAAACACAACACAATACAGACAGGAAAGGGTTGGAGGACACAGGGATTGTCCTACCCGTAAGAGGAAGTAGAGTCAGTGAATGGCTGGTTGAGGGTGAGGGCTGTATATGACATAGGTTATGGACTAATTGTGGACTGACTATGACCATTTATGATTTCAATTTTTAATGTGATTAAGTTATTTCCTTTTATATCATACCAAAGTTGAGTTTCATTTGGTCATGTTATGGTTTGTGATCAAAGGTGGTGCAATTGTGAGTGTTTGTGTATTCCTGTTATTCACATTGAACCTAATCACAGATGGATATGGCAAAAAGCAATCAATTATTGACAAAAAGCTTGACATACTCTCAAAGGTGTCTAATTTTTTCTTGCATTACATTTTTTTCGGCTGTTAAATGGATAAATGCACTATAATGCATTATAATAATAATAAAAAACAGACGGTGAGCGGTAAGGTAACCTAACTATATAGGAAGTATATTATGTCAGCTGTGTTATACCACTTTAAACAAAGCTTGACACTGCATGGTATTATGGTTGCTGTAAAGTCACAGCAAGAAACCATCCACTGTAGTGTAGTGTGTGTTTGATATAGTGGATATCTTTTGGTGGTCTAATATGCAGCCTGAGCTGTCATCTGATGTGATAAATGATCATGTCTGAAAGTTTCCATTTAGTTAGTGGCTGATAGCTACATGTGATCACCTTTTCCATTTCCGTAAAAGATTACAATAGTACTGCAACTCGGGCCTGCAGCACCTAAAGTGCAACCTACTCGGCATGATAGAATAGAGTTGTGAGTGGTTGAGACAGTTATTGAAAGCAGAGTTTGGATGAAGTCACATGATCCAAAATGTGCTGCTTTAACCTTGACACCACTGCAACCATGACATAGTTGTTTTTTCAGCACCAAGTTTTGTGGCCATTTCACTGTGTTGCCAGGATTTTAAAGGTACAGTCCACGATTCTAATCCAATACACTTTTTGTCAAATTCAGCACATCATGATTCTCTGGCTGCCCATTCTTTGCATGCAAAACAACTCTGGTATCCATACACAGTCCTGGCTTTGTAAATGGGAAACAAACTAAATTCAAATTTGTCCAGAATCGTGGACTGCCTTTAAACCTTGTCAATACACATTCCTGTTTTGATAGAGGATGCAGTTTTGTCAACTCTGATTTAATTTTAAATCAAATATTATGTATAGTGTTCTAGTTTTACAGGTGTGACTTTGTGACAGTTGGGGCTATTTTCTTTGATTTCCTTTGGGTTTCAAATGTTTTAGTTCATTTTCACTTACTGAATTGAACCAACTAGTGACGCTGATGTCATGTTATGTGATAAAATAATACTCACCTCTTAACAGTTCACTTTAAGTTTCCCACAGAGACTCACAACAGAAGGTGCAGGAAATGAACAGCTCCCCTCTTCCTTTCATTGCTTTTTTTTATACTTCCCAATATATGACCAATATTTACTCTGAACCTCTTAAGACCTCCTTTGGCAAGAGGCCAGCAGCTGACGCACAAGACACACAAAAGGGGCCATGATTAAAGCCCCAGGGTCCAGTCTCATTCAGTATAACTGTGCTATGATGTTCAGACACTTGCGTAGATCCTCTCACTTCGAGAGGTACCTGCTGTGGGATCATGAAAGGAGGCCCCCAGGTGGTCTGTGCTGTTCAGCTTGACACCAGCAGTACAGAACATCTGTGAGAAGGCCAGGTCAGACCGTATTGACTTGGGTTAGGCCCAGTCTGTGATTTATTGTCTGCCAATACTACTGTTGGTTGGGCAGATTAGGTATTGTCTATAATAGTCTTTTTTATCCATAAAGCACAGGTACAAACTATTCCATTTGTTTTTGTCATTTCTAAAATGAAAACCTTTTGGCATATTTAGTATCCTATGCGGAACGCATTATTCTTCTTCATAGGCAAGGTTGAGTAATTGGCATGTGCATTATATGTCTGGGCAGGCAGTGATGCACAGCTTCATGTGCTTCAGGCTTCAGGCTTCAGCGGAGGTGGAGTGTGTGTGTGTGTGTGTGTGTGTGTGCAAGCGCGTGTGTGTGTGCAGGTGTGTGCGTGTGTGTGTGTGTGTGTGTGTGTGTGTGTGTGTGTGTGTGTGTGTGTGTGTGTGTGTGTGTCAGTGTGTGTGTGTGTGTGTGTGCGTGTGTGTGTGTGCGTGTGTGTGAGTGAATTGAATATTTTTGCAGTCTTGTTAATATTCATGTTATTCCTGGACTGCAGGGAGTGCAGCATTTCTAAGCAGAAAGAATGGCGTCTATGCTGGCTCTGCATCCTCTTCATGGTACCAACATGCCTCAGCAGTGGAATGTTAATTCATCTCAGACGAATAACGAACTTTCTCTTTCCTTCAGATCAGGATTCTTGTGCTGCTCTTACTAGGGCCAGATAGTCCAGTAGGTTCACAGGCATATTGTGAGTGTGTTAGTGTGTGTCTACGTCAGCGAGTGGTGATAAGGGTGTCTTCATGAATGTTTTTAAGGGCTGTCAGTGAGGCTTTGGAAGTAATGTGTGTGTGTGTGTGTGTGTGTGTGTGTGTGTGTGTGTGTGTGTGTGTGTGTGTGTGTGTGTGTTTGTTGCACTGGATCACTTCATCTCCCCACACTTAATGAAGACAAATTACACAGTAGCTTAACCTTTCTTTGTGTTTCCCCCTGTTCCTTCTCGCGCTCATTTTCTGTCTCTTAGAGGAAATCCCACGGGGGCAGCACTGACCATCACAGTGGCAGGTAAAGGCATCTCAATTCAGGACTGAACTCTGCCACTGGAGTCACCGGAGCCACTGCAGCAATTCATGGAGCCACAATGGAGGAGCTCTTAGGGTAAGATTGGGCTAGAGTGGTTTCTTGAACCCTGACACTGGAATCAGACAGATGCAGATTGATGTGGATGTGAATGATTTGGCAGTGGTTGGTGTAGAAACAGCAACGAGGCATTACTCAGGCACCTATATGAGCCACATGCAGGTTTTTGAATCTGTTTGATTCAACTCACTCTCCAGTGCAAATTCTTAAACTACCCTTGATGTGATATCTCTGGGGATGTTTTTACCCATGCAAGGTAGCTTTCAACAGACATGAAATATAGCACATACGGATGGAACAGAGAGTCATCCAGATTTGTTCATTTATTTGGTGTTTGTTTGGTCATGGTTGTCCATTAGCTGCTTAGCATTTTAGAGTCTGATTCTTTATTGTGATTCATGAAAAATACCATTAAGTTTTTTGGGTATGGAGAAATAATTGAAAAATAATTGGAAGTGTGAACCTTCCCTTTCAGTGATTGCATAGCTCTGTCTGGCAGTTCATGGTTGTATTCATTTGTCACAGTATTGCCTTCACCTGAATGTATAATCAGGCGGAGTATTGTGCCATCTGAATGTCCCCCTGCACCAGTCTTATTTCTCAAGAATGGGGTGAATGAGCGAGGCAGCCAGTCAATTAGAGATGCTCCAATCCAGAACACGACAGCCATTACTGTACCACAATGGCGTTAAAATGACAAATCTGTGTGTTTCACCATTAAATTGCAGCCCATTTGATACTGTGGGAGGACCGCTATCCAACAAAACGTCCTACTGCCTCACAGTTCCACATTATATTGAGCAGCTGCGGCATTTGACTGCTTGTAGACATTGTGAGATGGATTGACTTCCGGAATAACCAAAGCACCAGATAGTAAACATGGGGTGCCATTGTGTTAATGAATGCCTATCCTCATGTTTGGGAACTGTAGCTGTGTTCCTGTGGCTCTACAGCCTAAGCAAGGCAGGAGCAACACTCAGGTCAGGGTTGGGATATCCAGGGGGACACAGTGGTAAAGGTCATATCTTCCCTGTGCTGTAAATGACTAAGGCTGAGAATCTGTGCAAAATAAATACATTTGCAAAGCCAGTCTTTACTTCAGTTTACACAGACATACATAGCCTACGTTTGATGCAGTCAAAATGAATTGTACCAATGTTGTCCTCAAACACCCAAACACCCAATAAACCCAAGCACTGAGGTGATATAATTCCCTGGGCAGGGCCCTCATCAGTAATGCCTGCAGTGCCTGATACTTTTGCAGATTAACTGAAGCAGAAAGACATTTATTTAGGGATTTTTTGTAATTGAGTTGAGCTGCTTTCAAGCCAATTCCTCATGGACTACCAACCAAGAGTGTTGAAAAGAGGTTGTGCCTGCATCCTCAAAGCCCCCATGAAAGGGAAGCGATGGGGTGGAAAATTGTGTGACTATACTCAGATGCCCACCATCTTTCTTAGTTGAAATATAGACACTACTGGCTGATGTGTTCAGCTGTTTGGCTGACACAAGAACTTCTGTGGGTTTTCAACAGTAAATATATTAATTGTGTGTGTGTGTGTGTGTGTGTGTGTGTGTGTGTGTGTGTGTGTGTGTGTGTGTGTGTGTGTGTGTGTGTGTTTTTTGACAAAGAAAACCTGGTCAGAAACACCATTATTGTAACATGTCTTTATGTTATGGTTAAAATATTATATCAATGTTATATGGTATATAGTACTTTATATATAGCAGTGACTAGTCTTTTGACACATTCAGTGACAAAGTGAATATCCATACAGAATGAGTTTATTTCCATGACAGAATGCGGTGGCTGAACACTTCCATTGAGATGAATGGGTATGCTAATCCATCACTCTTCATAGATCTTAATAATAGCTCAGTGGTTGGCCATAACCATGGTCACGATGACATCACTGCTTTTCTGGACACAAACGAGGAAGCTGCTGCTGCGTCTTGCTGAGTCATCGCTGCAAGCATCCCGTGTGTGCGTTTGTGTTTGTGTTCCCGTCTTTCCTTTAAAGTGCTGTTTTCACTGTGGAGTTCCATTTGAAGGATGTCAGAAATTAGTACACTGAAACAATACAAAGAAGTGAGTGATGTGTGTGTGTGTGTGTGTGTGTGTGTGTGTGTGTGTGTGTGTGTGTGTGTGTGTGTGTGTGTGTGTGTGTGTGTGTGTGTGGTCATAGGGCTTATTTCCTGTCTCTTTGACATGACATTAAGTTAATTGCTGAACACTGCAGGAAAAGAGTAAACATCTCTAAAAGCAGTCCACCCAATCTAACACACTCTAAAAGAGATTGAATTCATTCATTAGCATAAATGGACATCCCACAAACAAAGTAGAAGCTTTTTAAGGTTTCACAAAAGAATTTCTCAGATGAGATTTTCTTTACTTTTCCACTAACTAAAGATGAGGCTTTCTTGGTATTTCAGATCTGTTGCTTATATCTCTAGAACCACCCCTGTTGTTGCTTACGTCTCTAGAACCACCTCTGTTGTTGCTTACGTCTCTAGAACCACCTCTGCTGTTGTTTATGTCTCTAGAACCACCTCTGTTGTTGCTTGTGTCTCTAGAACCACCTCTGTTGTTGCTTGTGTCTCTAGAACCACCTCTGTTTTAGTCATGGTAGCATTGCAATACACGCACACTGTGAATAATACGAACATCATCAAGTACTTACATTGGAAACAGTGTATCTGGTGTATGTGGTACATGCTTTGTGTATGTGTGTGTGTTTGGGAGAGAGACAGAGACAGTGAAAGTGAGAGAGAGAGAAGGAGAGAGGAAACAATACAGGCACATTAGTGTGAAGGACACGGCAAGCTGAATTTTAAACTATTTCTAGTTAAACTTCTAAAGTTTTCTTTTAAAGTGTTTCTGTTTGTCTGACTTTTGCCTGGCAGATTATCTGTCACTTTTAAATCAAAATTGCGTTTATGTTAGTAGTTAGTACTATATTATGTTGTGTTTGATGTTATTATCTAAATGCTAAATCTTTAACACACGCTCTCTATCCTTCTTTTCTTTTCATTTAATTAAAAAAGAACGTAAAGTCTTATTGTGGGAATGCGCCCAAAGCATATCTGAATGGCGACACACATCCCCAAAGGCCTCTAGGTCTAAACAATTTTCTTGGCAGCATTACTGACGGTGTTTTCCTGGACATGTTTTGCCCTTTAAAGACCCTCTAAAGACCCTCTAAACTTAGGCAAACTTTTTTGTCATTATTCTAGGTGCATATATTTGACAATGCAGGATTTTTTCATAGTCTTTCACCAAAGAGGCCTCTCTCAAAATCTTATTGCAGTTTCTCCTACATCACAAACAACCTCATATCGTGTCATATCATGTTCCAACTATAAATCAGATGTTTTATTGTCATTATGTGAGGTTTACAGGCTACCATGTCTTGCTAGCCAGCCAAGTAGCGAACTAAGAAGATCTTAAGGACTTGATAAACGGGTCTTCTGGGATATAATGCAGAATTAATGAAGAGATTAGTATGCTGCTTGAGCTTCCTGTCAACATTGTTGTATGGCGGTTGGCAATATGTGCCAGCTGAGTGAGCTCTTGATGTTATGTTACTTTTGTGGATATATTAAATCAACTGATGATTTTAAAAGGGCTTCCTAATAAAATGATATCTTGCTTTATGTGTGCTTTTTAGAGACGATTTTCCTCAAGCCAACATTTCTTAAGAAGCTTAAATTGTCATCGTAATAGTTCATATTAACAGAATCAATGTACTTTAAAAGAAAAATCACAATACATATGGAATTGGCAAATAAATATGCTAATGTTGTATCAGGTGTCGACTGCCAGTTCACCCCACTTATTTTTTTG